>NW_021824705.1:5000-27500 GCF_006345805.1 Octopus sinensis | reverse complement strand
TATATATATATATATATATTATATATATTATATATATATATAATATATTATATATATATATATACACATATATATACATATACATATATATATATACATATATATATACATATAAACACACACACATTTGGCTAGTGTTTGATTATTCGGTTTGTTGCATAACTGAGACAAGATCAGCTTAACACAGTTGCTATATGAGCAGTTTAAAGTGTTGTTACTATCGTTATCTTCAAAGCTACCGGCTAGATTGTTTGGAATATTTTTGTCTACAAAAATTATTCTCTTACTTTTACTCCGTTAATTGTTGCAATATTTTGTGTGTGCTTGGTGGTCATTTTGAAAGTGAAAATTTTACATGTATATCAAGAAGCAGCAACAATAACAACAACAATAACAGCAACAGTAATAATAATAATTATGATAATAATAATAATAATAATAATAATAATAATAATAATAATAATAATAATAATCAATAATAATAATAATTATTATTATTATTATTAATAATAATAATAATAATAATAATAATAATAATAATTAATAATAATAATAATAATAATAATTAATAATAATAATAATAATGATAACAATAATAATAATAATAATATATAATAATAATAATAATAATAATAATAATGATAACAATAACAATAATAATAATAATAATAATAATAATAATAATAATAATAATAATAATAATAAAAATAATAATAATATACATTTTTTGCCTATTTTTTTATATTTTTTTTCATCAGAAGAGACGTGTGTCTACAAAGATGAAATTCACACCAAACTGAAGCCATTTGTCAGTAATGACTGCCAGCTATGCATCTGTGATAAAAACAATGATATTATATGTCATCCACTGAGGTGTGCACCAGTACCTGAAATTATCAGAATGAAACCAACTCCGATATGTCCCAACCCTCAAAAACGGAAAAATAAATGCTGTGAGACAATTTACTGCCATAATCCTTTATCAAGTAAGTAATTGGCCTTCTCTCTCCATCTCTCCATTTTTCTCTTTTTATATATTGTATTTGATAAAATTAAAGACGCATAGGGATAACAAACGCACCCCAATTTCAGTAGCGCATGTTTAGGAAAATAGTTTTTGGTGCATCAAACTTATAAGAATCCTAATATCCTATATAGGACCCGAGTGAGTTTTTTTTTACAAACATTGTGTGAAGGAATGAAGGAGCACTCCGTCGGTTAGGACGACGAGGGTCCCAGTTGATACGATCAACGGAACAGTTTGCTCGCGAAATTAACGTGCAAGTGACTGAGTATTCCACAGACGCGTGTACTCTTAACGTAGTTCCTCAGGGAGATTCAGCGTGACACAGAATGTGACAAGGCTGGTCCCTTTGAAAATACAGGTACTACTCATTTTCGCCAGCTGAGTGAACTGGAGCAACGTGATATAAAGTGTCTTGCTCAAGGACAAAACGCATCACCAAGAATTGAACTCACGAGCTTACGATCGTGCCGAATGCCCCAGCCACAAAATCCCGCATCTTCACATATACACACATACATATATATACATACACACACATATACATGCATACGTACACAAATACACATACACACATAAATACATACATACATCATTGGGAATTTTACTTGATGTGATTTTACACAAGAAATTTGTATCACCATACTGTATCACCAATTAGCATAGCTGATTGGTGATACAGCTTGGGCAGATTTTCGAAATCCAATGAATCTTTATACATTTATACAGTTAGGATATTTTACAAATACACTTTTTCAGGGAAATATGATAAACCTATTATAATGGGTAATACTACATGTACTATTCATATTTTTATATTGCGATGTAATCTTTGGACCAACAATGTTTGCGGCTGAAGAGAACTTTAAACCATCTTTTATATCAACAATATACTGATGTAATAACGGATTGTTTCTAAAGCTTGAAACACGTGTACCGTGATATCCTTTGTGATATGTTTTTAATTTATATTTGATATATACTCTCTCAGCTCTGCCAATATCTGGTATATACAGGTGCTTACATTTATCAAGTAGTCACTCTAAATTTACAGTACCTACTTGATATATATATATACATACATACATACATACATACATATATTCCCAAACAGCATTTATTTTAGTGTTGTTGACACCGCTGGATTGAATTGTACTGCCCAGGTGTCGAAACCATAATGATATCCGTGGGCTGTTGATGGTGGAGGTATGTTGGATTATTGGTATGGCTGTGGAATAGTATTATAACACATCTTTTGATATATATATATATATATGTGTGTGTGTGTGTGTGTGTGTATGTGTGTGTGTGTGTGTGTGTGTGTGTGTGTATTCATCTGCAGAAGTTCCAGGTTTAGTTCCAAATAGCCAAGATGTTATCGACGATTGATGATGCGGAATCCAGCCGAAACACTGTATCTGGTAGTTCGGTAGTGTCACTTGGAGCTTGAATCGATATGACTTCACACATGAAATATCTATAGTGAAAAATACTGCGTGTAACACATTTCACATTCTATTGCACAGGAACGTGTGAAAAATAAATGTACACATCGTGTGTGTATGTGTGTGTGTGTGTGTGTGGTGTGTGTGTGTGTGTGTGTGTGTGTGTGTGTGTGTGTAATCTGATTATCCATAAACCATAAAATATATGCACTCTTATATTTGGTAATAGAGTGGGCATATTAATCAGAGTATACGGTATAGATCCATTACATTTAAACTGCTTGTTAGCTGACATCACGGTTAACTAATACCATGATCTCTTCTTTTTTCATACCTGCCATCTCTAAAGAGCGCCTGGTATTACTTAGCTATGTTATCTAACAGCCGGTTTTAACACCCAATGCAAAACCGACTGGTAAGATAGGCTGTAATGGATTTGTAATGCTGTATACTTTAAGATATATATAGATAGATAGATAGATAGATAGATAGATAGATAGATAGATAGATAGACAGGTAGGTAGGTAGGTAGGTAGGTAGGTAGGTAGCAAGATTAGTTTGAAGGATTCCTAAAACTTTCCTTAGACATTTTTAACAATCGACACGTGTTGTGAGATCGACTTAACTATTAACTATTTTACCAGATTCATTAGAAAGAAAGGCAAGGGCTACTTCCACAGGGTTTGAACTCAGAACGCGAATAAACCTTACTAAACATCCACCGTTCTAAGACGCTAATGTGTATTTGACTTTGTATAAATTTCTTTGTTTTCTTTGTTTGATTTCGTAGTGTTTTTTTTTTTGTTCTTCTTCTTCACATTTTAGCCCTTGAATCATTTTACAATTTATTGATGTGTGTGTGTGGGGGGGTTGTGCGCAACGGTGGATTGACTGATTTTTTTTCTTTATATTTCCAGCTAATTCGAATGCCGTATCAAATCTCGTTGCCTATGTAAAAAACCCACGTTCTTTGATCATTAGCTTTACGCCGCCGTTTTCCGGCCAACTCCGTAAACAGCTCATTGGTTATGAAATACAACACGCAACACAAACCCAGAACGGAACAGCAACGATCGAGTGGTCGACCGAATTTTTCAATGCGTCTTCAACGAAACAGCAAGCAATATCATCATCCATTGACCGTCTCTTTGAAAAGCAGACGATAAAATATACTGACGTTTTAGGGCAACATTTCTCCTCGAAAAAGCAACAGCTTTCGCTAAATATATCCACACCAGAAGATGTGTTCGTTCAAGTAAACCACTTACAACCGGGAACAAAATATTATATCCGCATACGCGTGCGCATTGACGTGGAAAAAACTCAAAATTACCGGCATAGATTTTTGGAAGAAAATGTTGAAAGCCGAAATATAAATAGCAGACGCAATAACGCAATGCCTGTTGAAGAATTAATCTCGGCAGACAAAAAGGAACAAGTGAAGCGGGTGCTGACACCATTCTCACAGATTATTTCTGTCAGTACTCCTGCGAAAGGTATCATCGGTTCAGCTGCTAATACTATTTCGATTACTCAAACATCTCCACCAAAATCACCACCTCCTCTAAAAACAATTCTCTATTCATCTATCGTCTTAAATTTACCTCGACTACATAAGCACTCAAACACACACACACACACACACACACACACACACACACATACATACATACATACAGATATATACGTATGTGTATATACACGTGTGTGCATATATGCGTATATATGTGTGTGTATAGATATTATATTATTATTATTATTATTATTCAGTAGTTTTATTTTTAATGCGTGCTTTCACTTCACTACCGAGCGCAGCTCTGTGTGCCTTGGGTATGTGCTGTGATTTGTTGTGATGCTCTGATGGTTATTGTATGGAAAGTGTTCTGCGTAGGATGTGTGTATTATTATTATTATTATTTATTATTATCATTATTATTATTATATTATTATTATTATTATTATTATTATTATTTATTATTATCATTATTATTATTATTATTATTATTATTATTATTATTATTATTATTATTATTATTATTATTATTATTAAGGCATCTAGCTGGCAGAATCGTTAGCATGCCGAGCAAAATGCTTTGTGGCATTTCTTCCGTATATATATATACATTATATATACATATATATACACACACATACATATATATAAATTCAAGCTTATTTATGTATATATATATATATAAACAAGAAAAAGCAACAAAATGGATCAATATTTCGGTACAGTTGTTTCGTACGAAGACCAGCTTTATTAAGGCTGCAAATATTGCAGTAAATATAAGTGACCCGTACCCATCAGCCGAAAAAGCATCTGAGTTCTCCAAACATCTAAGGGGGTGAGGTTACACTCCTGAAACATCAGGGATTGTTCTATAAAAATAAGATTTAGATAACAAACGGACTTCCAAAGTTCTTTAATGTTGCACAGTCATATAACAGTTCTTAAAAAAAGACCATACATCAACATATGATAATTGTGCGTGTGGTGGGGTGTAAACATACATACATACATACATACATACATACATACATACGTACATACATACACTAGAAGATTACAGATCCAATCCATCACTGGAACTGTAAAAATCTGTAAAACTTTCCAGGCGTTTATCATTTAAATATATATGAGCGTGTTTGTTTAGATATGCAACTATATGCATGAGAATACATACATAAAGCAAAGCATACAAATCTGCACATATACATACATACATACAAACAAACAAAAATACCCTGTTGTTGATTTTGAAATTCTAATGAAGAAGCCTTGGATATAGGTTAGAAACCGGTACTTTCTCTATTGGCAAGAAATCTTGAAATAAAACTGATTAATGGTGTACATACATACATACATACATACATACATACATACATACATACATTTATCACTGTTTCATAATTATTTATACAAGTTCTTTTTCTCTTCTCACTCTACCACACATCCTAAGTTTTCTTTTCTTTCTTCTGTATTTCTGAAGCCGACATTCGTCAAATCCCCAACAAAATATATGAAATGCCAACAATATACTTCGGTCTATACATCCTTTGACCCTTTTCATTATATGTATCTTTTCTCTTCGGTAATTCCACCTATGTTATTTAACGGCAACAATTATTTCCAATAACTAATTCAAATAGATGAGTGTGATCCAGCATGACACACCCAAATAAAAATAAGCATAGAACATCACCTGGTCGAACAACACATTCTTGTGTTTTTTTAGTATCTTAAATAGAATTCCTTAATTCAACTGCAAGTATTCAAATCTGCTCTCGTTTTCTACCACGCTCGCATTTTCCCGCTGCAGTCGTTGAACTGCAGATATTCATGTTGGACCTTTTATATATCCATCTTATCTGCGTTGGAGGGCTTCAAATGTCTTAGGGCACTACACATCCTTCCATGGTTAAGATATTAAAAAAAAATGTTGTATGTCGTTTTGTTCTTGCTTTCCTTAGTTCAGTTTTATTTTCCAGAATTGGGTTGCTACACGGACACTCGATGGTTATCCGAGGGTGAGACGTTTAATCGATCATGCAGTGAGACGTGCACGTGTAAAAATGGAGACGTTGTGTGCAAATATATCTGCCCACCACTGAAGATTGTATACCCAACGGACACTTGTCCGAATCCACGAATTGAAAGTATTGCCGGTGTCTGCTGTCCGCAATGGAAGTGCAATCACACAAGTAAGAGACTACCTGACGTTTCTTCAGTTTCTTTATGTTGTATTCAAATTTCGCCAAAGTCAAATTTGCCTTCTATCACTTCAGGCTCGATAAAATAAGCACCAGTGGTATACTAGAGTCGATCTACTCGACTATCCACGTCCCCCAAAATTCCACGCCTTGTGCCTTATAGTACAAAGAATTATGTGTTTGTGAGTTCGCCTTCGCCAGATCGTTAGCATGTCGGACAGAGCGTCATTTTTTCCCACCTCTCTAGTGGCATTTTTCCGCTTCTCTATGTCCCGAGTTCAAATGCTGCCCAGGTCAACTTTTCCTTTGATTCTGTCAGGATTGATGAAATAAGTAGCAGTTGACACTGAGGTCGTTGTAATCAGCTTACTCTTAGAATCGTGTCAAAATTTGAAACCATTATACATGTTTGTATGTTTGTTATTATATGATATTTCATGAATGTTTTCATGATATTATTTACATTATTTACATTTGACGGATATTAGTCCTCGTTGTTAACACAACGTTTCGGCTGATATACCCTCCGTCAAATGTAAAATAAAGTACATAATTCCTCATCTCTTAAATATACAACTATGAGATGGTTTGTTATGTTCAATGAGATGATCACTCATATTGTCATTTTCATATTCTAACGCAGTGGTTCCCAAACGTTTTCGGACTGCTGACCTCTTGACACCCACGCCATATTCCTAGCGCCCTCATCCCAACTAACATCGCTGACCCATTATCATTTCAATTTTTACAAGAATCGCTGCCCTATAATCGCCACAATTTTTACATGAATCGCTACTCTGTATCCCCACAATTTTTATATGAATCGCTACTCTATATCACCACAATTTTTACATGAATCGCTACCCTATATCGCCACAATTTTTACGTGAATCGTTACCTCATTATCGCCACAATTTTTATATAAATCGCTACCTCATTATCACTACAATTTTTACATAACTCGCTACCTTATATTGCCGCAATTTTTACACGAATCGCTACCCCATTATCGCCACAAATTTTACACGAATCGCTACCTCATTATCGCCGCCTTGGAACTTTCCATCGCCCCCAGGGGGGAAAATACCACCCACTTTGAGAACCAGGGTCCTAACGGAAGCTGAAAGCTACTCATTTTATTAGACGCAAGAAGTGGCAAGCCAACAGAATCGTTGCACGCCAGACAAAATACTAAACGGTATTTCGTCCGTCTATACGTTCTGATTTCAAATTCCACCGAAGTCGATTTGTCGTTTATCCTTTCGTGGTCAATAAAGTAAGTGCTAGCGTCGATATAATCGGCACTCTTCCCATCCTATGATCTTGGATCCCAAATCCGCCGCTGCCCATCGAAATCCACACCAGCACGCACCTCCATACTCCTAGCTATTCTTGGGAACCCGCTAAACCAGAATAAACAGACCAGGACACGCGACGTTATCACAATTCGTCCTTTTCCATATCCTTTGGAAAAAGATGAACTGTGAACTTTTCATTATTTACATTATTTACATTTGACGGATATTTGTCCTCGTCTTCTTTGTTGTAAACACAGCATTTCGGCTGATATACTCTCCAGCCTTCATCAGGTGTCTTGGTGAATTTCGAACCTGATTTCTCATTCCTAAGGTATTTTTCGATATTATTATTATTATTAATATCATTATTATTATTATTATTATTATTATTATTATTATTATTATTATTATCATTATTATTATTATTATTCAAGTCACTGCCTGGAATCGAACTCGGAATCTTGGGGTTAGTAACCCGCGCTCTTAACCACTACGTCATATGCCCGTTGTGTTAACAACAAACAAGATGAGGACAAATATCCGTCAAATGTAAATAATGTAAATAATGTAAATAATGTACATAATTCCTCACCTCTTAAATATAGAACTGTATAGTGAACTTTTGTTATCCTGCCTGCATTCTTATAGCTAAGAACTGACGTCGATGTAACCGACTTACCGTCTTCCCTATAGAAATTTTAGCCCTTGTGCTTATAGTAGAAAAGTGTATTTTATGAAACACAAAATAATACCAAATAACAGTTTTCGGTGATGTTGCAGTGACATTATTTGGTTTACAACAATTAAGATAGATTGATACTTTCCTTTCTTGTGTGTGTCTTTCTCAATGTATTTTGGGGAAGAAATGGTAGTGTGCTATGCTAAATTATTTGCAGTATATTATTACATTTCTGTATATTCTGAGATCGAATCGAATGGAGATTGACTTTTACCAACCTGAGGATGTGGATGAAAAAACACGTTTGCCAATGAAAAAACACGTTTGTCACGTGCTGGGATCGAAACCGGAAACTCATGATAAAAATATGAGGTGGGATGAGCGAGAGAGAGGGAGCGAGAGTGTGTGTGTGTGTGTGAGAGAGAGAGAGAGAGAGAGAGAGAGAGAGAGAGAGAGAGAGAGAGAGAGAGAGAGGATGAGCGAGAAACAGAGAGAAAACATATATTGGTGTATCAATAAACAGTTACGAAATCCTGTCAAGAAGATATTAGATTAATTGAAAAAATATTTGATGATGATGATGATGATGATGATGATGATGATGATGATGATGTTGAAGATGATGATGGTGATGATGATGACAACGACGACGTCGATGACGATGACGACGATGATGTTCACGACGACGACGACGGTGAAAATGGTGATGATGACACGATGATGATAACGACGTTGATAATGACGATGACGATGATGACAAAGATGATGACAAAGATGATGTTTGCTGAGTTATCACTTTATTCATTATCATGACTAAACAATGGCGCCTAACAATAGATACTAAAACGTCGCCTCATTTCAATTGTCTTAGTTCGTCTGTCTCCCGACACACAGTATTACATTCTATGACACACGAACATATATATCCACCACGGACACACACAATAACACTCAAAACAGACACACAAACACATACCTGCACATACATACACACAAACATACACACACAGACAAAGAAACCTACAAATATCCATCGTATTTGGGTTCATCTGACCTTAAAGATATATTCCTTGCTAACTGAGGTTCCTAATTACCAATGCTATTTATTTTATGACAAATACACTTATTCACTATTCAAGGCAATTTCATAAGAATTACTGCTATTATTACACATACATACAGGGTCAAGATACAGTAACATGCATTTGGCTTGAGTTTACATTTGCGCGAAGACAATTGATGATTAGCTCCCTTGTTACTCCTCGAAATTTTGGACCTGTGTATCATCATCATCAGCATCGTGCCAGATTGGCGTAGTCGTGTAGCCCTGCGCCTCTGGAGCCGGCGATCCGGGTTCAAACCCGCTGGGACCGTGAGAAAAAAGAACCCTCACACCTGGATCGTCTGAGCGCTTGCCAGTGTACCCAGCTGGAAACGAGTATTATATATATATATATATATATATATATATGTACATATAAAAATACATATATACATACATATACGTACATAAGCAAAGCTTACATACTATTCACTTAGTGAATAGTAGCCCTAAGAAGGGCTAAGTATATATATATATATATATATATATATATATATATATATACACGTATATATATATATAAACTTAGATAACTTAGATGTGTTTCGACCAATGATTGGTCCAGGCCATGTCTAACTTAATAGCACCACCTGATAGGATTATTTGAATCCTGTTTAAGTCAAGTTTTGCTTATGGTCCATTCAAGTAGTTTTTGTTGGGTGAGTTGTATCCAATTATGGGTGGCTTATCTGGTATTCCTTGAAGGAATCTATCCAGACTCCGTTTAAAGTTGATGGGATCCTGATCCTCTTTGATCTCTTTCGGGACAATGTTAAATAGGGAGGGCCTGTTGAGGAAAAGAAATTATGTTGTAGTGTATATGTATATGTCTGTGTTTGTCCCCCTAGCATTGCTTGACAACCGATGCTGGTGTGTTTATGTACCCGTCACTTAGCGGTTCGGCAAAAGAGACCGATGGAATAAGTACTGGGCTTACAAAGAATAAGTCCCGGGGTCGAGTTGCTCGACTAAAGGCGGTGCTCCAGCATGGCCGCAATCAAATGACTAAAACAAGTAAAAGAGTAAAAGAGTAAAGAGTATGCTGTGATCTTGAATTGGGCAGGGGACGTATAGCCCGTGGTCCCAGTCTTGGATGAACCTTGAAGCTTATGTTCAGGTCGTTTGGGTAAATTTGGCGGTATATTCTCCACATCGTACAAATGATGTACCGCTCACGGCGACGCTGGAGAGAGTAGAGTTTCAAGGCTTTAAGGCGATCCCAATAATCGAGAGCAGCCATGCCTTCAATTCGTTTAGTGAGTGCTCTCTGTGGTGATTCAATCCTCGAGATGTTTTGTCTTGTATGGGGAGACCACAGTGGACAGCAGTATTCGAGGTGTGGCCGTACAAAGGAGGAGAAAAGTGGTATGATGACACCTTGTTCTCTGGACCGGAAAGTTCTTAAGATCCAGGAACTCATCCTACGAGCTATATTGACCTTCTTGTTGATGTGTGTACTCCAACTGAGATCGTCATCAACAATTACACCTAGGTCTCTGATGTTGTTAGAGGCTGTGAGCGGTTCCCCTGAAGGAAGAGAGTATGGCTGTTTTAGTGAGGAATTTCTTCCAAAATGCATCAGCTCAAATTTTCCCTCGTTCAGTTGCATTTTGTTTCTGTCTGCCCATTGACTCACAGCATATAGATCAGACTGGAGTTGAGTTCGGTCTGCTTCTTCATTGACGATTTGCTGGAGCTTGGTGTCATCAGCATATTTTCACTTTGCAGTAATGTACGACACTGGAAAGGTCGTTTATGTAGATTATGAAGAGTAGCGGACCCAAGACAGTCCCCTGGGGGACACCGCTGGTGACTTTTGCTGGGCTTGAGTGGACTCCATCAACTACAACATGTTGTGTTCTATTCGCCAGGAAATACTTGATCCAGTGTAGAACTTTTCCACGGATTCCAACATTTGCCAATTTTGAGAGTAGGATATCATGGTCTACCCTGTCGAACGCTTTACTGAAGTCAAGATATATGACATCAGAGTTCGAACCTGATCCCAAGGCTTTGAGTACATCTTCAATGTGGTGTAAGAGCTGTGTTAGACAGTCCCTGCCACAGCGAAAGCCATGCTGATTTGTATTTAGGAGTTTCTGGGTCTCCAGGAAGTCAGCCATCCTTGATCTTAACACTCTTTCAAACACTTTGATGACGTGGGAGGTGAGTGAGATTGGGCGATAGTTGAGTGCGAGGGATCTGTTTCCCTGTTTGAAAACCGGGAAGACTGACTGGGATAGAAACTGTTTCGGTATATATATATATATATATATATATATATATATATATATATATATATAATATATATATATATTATGCTATTTGTTTATTGTTTATTTGTATATATTAAGTAATACGTGCAGCATGTTTAGTATATTAATATTATTATTATATTTTTAAAGTTAATTATAACCTCTGACGAGGCCTATGGTTCTTTTAACATATAAGTATTATATGTTTCTAAATGCCTACAACCCTAATATGTTGACATCTATAGGAAATGAAAATTGAAACAGCTGTAAGAAGTAGTTTATAGATTTCAATAATTTATAGTATGACTTTAAAATCTGTATTTGTATTATTATCTTATCTATTGATTTATATATTTTGTATGCTTTTGATGTTCTCATTTGTAAAATGAATAAATAATCTAACGTAAGTTGATGAACAAACTAAAGTTGTTTCTCCATTTTCTTATTTGTATTATATATATATGTATGTATGTATGTATATATATGTATATAAACACACACACACCATACACAGATATTAGATATATATATATATATATATATATATATATATATATTATATATATATATATATATATATATATATATATATATATATATATATATATTATATATATATCTATATATAATAAAATATTAGGGAATAAATCCAAACTTACAGGGAAAAATCAGATTTAGGATTGAATCCAATTTTATAGTAAAAACCTCGCTAAGATAAATATTTCAATCACCTGAAGATTGACTGTAACCATAACTCGAAATATAAGAATTGGACAGCCATGAAACGATCGTAGTGTTATACTCATTATCTTTTATTAAATTTTTAATATTTTGATATATATTTAAAATAATATATTAATTAATTTTATGTATTGGCTTAAGTTTTTCATTGTTTGATTTGCCTAATAGTGGTTTTATCTCTAATTTTAATATAATATATATATAATATATATATATATATTATATATATATATATTATATATATATTATATATATATATATTATATATATATATACATATGTATATATGTTTATATATGTGTGTGTGTTACATATATATATATATATATATATAATATATATATATATATAATATATATATATATATATATGTGTGTGTTTTTACTTAGGCCCTAATCGTGAAACCAAGTAAATATTTTAAGAGATAATTTCAATGTAAACTATTCCAAAATGGTGTAGAAACACACACTGTGGTAAATAAATTATTAAAATTAGATATTTAAATTAGATATTCGGACGGTACAGCTGTGAGACATAGAAACATTCCAGGCGGCAACCATATAAAAGGCCGTGTGGTAAAATAGTTTGGCAAACCATCATGTAAGCAATACTATAACCGTTAGCACATTGACATACGATGCCTTTAGTTCATCACATTTCTCTGCTGGTACAATAAGCTTATGATCTTCCAAAGGTGGTCGCCTGTGTATCATCATCGCTCAAATA
Organism: Octopus sinensis; assembly: GCF_006345805.1. NCBI lineage: Eukaryota > Metazoa > Mollusca > Cephalopoda > Octopoda > Octopodidae > Octopus > Octopus sinensis. Next base: position 14,516 of record NW_021824705.1, on the reverse strand, counting down.
TATTTGGTTCACCCTCTTCTTGTATTCATTCTGTACTTCATTGGCCAACTTCTCAACTAATCACTTCGACTGATTTTTTTCTCAGGGATGACAAGTGATATTTCACTGAAAACCCTTCCGACGTCTGGGTTTGTTTTTGTTGTTTTGTATTTTTGTTGTTTTTCTCTTTTCTTTACTTGTTTCAGTTACTTTTGACTGCGGTCATGCTGGGGCACCAGCTTGAAGGGTGTAGTCGAACAAATCCACCCCATGGCTTATGTTTTATAAAGCCTAGAACTTATTCTATCTGTCTCTCCGACTAACTTTTCTCAGGGGTGAGAAGTGATGTTTCACTGAAAACCCCTCCGGCGTCTGGGTTCGTTTTTGTTTTTTTTCTTTTGCTTTTTTGTTTCGGTCTTTTTCTTTTTCTTTTTTTTTTCTTTTTTCAATCAAATGTGAATTTGCAGTACTTTAATACCGAATGTAAGCCTCCTAGAGTCGGAGAAAATTTGCAAATGTCACGAGTGTCGTTCATACTAACGTGATTCTCCTCTCTCTCTCTCCTCTCTCTCTCTCTCTCTCTCTCTCTCTCTTTTTCTCTCTCTCTCTCTTTCTCTTTCTCTCTCTTTCTTCTTCTCTCTCTTTCTCTCTCGTTCTCTCTTTTTCTCTCTCTCTCTCTCGTTCTCTCTCCCTTTCTCTTTCTCTCTCTCTCTTTCTCTTTCTCTCTCTTTTTCTCTCTTTCTTTCTTTTTCTCTCTCTCTACCTACCCACCTATCAATCTATCTGGATATATATATATATGTGTGTGTTTGTGTGTGCGCGCGCACCTTTCACTTCTCAAAACTGTGAGACTTTTGTACCAATGATAGAAATCATTAATATCGTTATTAGTTTCAAACCTCATCAGAACAACTTTGCATTTCACTTCTCCGGGGGTCAATAAAAGAGGTACAAGTCAAGGTACCGCAGTCGATGGATGGTTCGACTCACTCCTTACCACTCCTTACTCAGAAATTATTGCTGGCGAACGCCTAGGCCAGAGACTATTAGCAGCAGTAGCAGCAGAAGTGATAGTAGTAGTAGTAGTAGTAGTAGTAGTAGTAGTAGTAGTAGTAGTAGTAGTAGTAGTAGAGGTGGTGGTGGTGATAGTAGTAGTAGTAGTCGTAGTAGTAGTAGTAGTAGTAGTAGTAGTAGTAGTAGTAGAGGTGGTGGTGATAGTAGTAGTAGTAGTAGTAGTAGTAGTAGTATAGTAGTAGTAGTAGTAGTAGTAGTAGTAAAGCCACGAGCGGGCAGAATCGTTAACGCCCCCAACAAAATGTTTGTTGAATTTCTTCTGGCTCTTTACATTCTGAATTTACTCGTAAATGCTGCTCAAGTTAGCTTTGCCTTCATCTTTTTGCGACCAATAAAATGAATACCAGTAACGTTATGGGGGCGGGTCGATGGCATTGACTATCTCCCTGAACCAAATTTATTGCAAAAATGAACATCGTTTATTTTTTTTCTCAATTAACACTATGTCTAGCTTCATATTCTCTATCTCATGGTCGCACCGAATCATAAAATCCTATAGGATCTTTGCGTTATTATTTTCGATGATGCCTTCGGTTTTATGTTCGTACCACTTTTTTGCTCTGTCAAGTCCATACTTGTTGCAAAGTGTCCAATGGACACTCCTTGTTATATTGCCATGGCATTATTATTATTATTGTTGTTGTTGATGTTGTTTCATATACACACAACAGACTAAACTTTTGGAGAAAGAAAAGTCCTAACATCCGGCTACAACAAGTCTCTTTAGATGCCAAGAACCCACCTAAGTATTCTAACTGTCCCTAGGAACACTGTTTTCTGTACTAAACTAGGTGCCTATTTCTACTTTCGATCTGTTCAAATATTTAAGGATAGTTCCTAATGCACCTATAATCACAGGGATACATTTTACCCGCCCTTTCCATAGTCTCTATAATTCAATGGTTAGCTCTTTGTACTTTATTTTCTCTATAACTCTCATACTGACTTTCTCATCATTTGGGACCGTAAAATCAATTATCTGGCACACTCTATTTTCTATTACTACTAAATCAGGCCTTCTAGCTTCTATCTCTCTGTCTGAATGTTAAAGTCCACCATCTTATATTTCTTACTTTCTAGTACTTTACTAGGTTCATGTTATACCATTTATCATTATGGTCAACTACTAGCTTTCTACATAACTCCCAATGGATTACTCTCCCTAGGTTGTCGTGTATTTTCTTGTATTCAGTCTGTGTATTCAATGCATGCTACATTCATTTACTATATGAGTAGCACTTACTTCTTTTTGATTTACACAACCGACATTGACGATGTATCTGTTTTTGCCTATCTTGTCTTTTATCTAATTAGTCATTAATGATTGGTCCTGTGCTGCTACTAACACACTTTCTGTCTCCCACTTCAGCTTTTGTTTCTACAACCATAACCATGTCTCACTAGTACTATTTCCTACAAGCTTTGGAAATCTACCATGCAAAGCCTTCTCTAGCCAGTCAGATATTTTTTGTTTTTTTCTAATTCTTAACTTCATTTGGCTTTTTGGCTTCCCAATGTCCTACTGTGACTCTAGCACCTCTTGATAAACTTTCTTCTTTATTACCTACATAGGCGGCTATATCAACTCTAGCTAAGCCGAGAGGGATTAAACATAAGACAACTATTAAAGGGAATAACGTGTCTCGTTGAAAAATTCCTCTCTTGATATTAATTTTCCTAAGATTGTGTCACCTGAGTAAAGATCTACTTTACATTTCTTCATACTAAAGCTAATTAATTCTCTTAAGTTGCCTGCAATACTGAATACATTCACTTATCCATGAGTGTGATCATGTCATTGACTTTCTTATAATCTATACATGCTATTGTTATTTTTTTATTTCTTCATTTTACTTCATTTAGAACTGCTTTGTCTATGCGTTTCCCAGGCCTTGTTCTTACAACCTTTATGTTCTTTCGGCAGCAAATTTTGACCGTCAAGGTGCTCGTAAATGCTTTCTGAAAGCATTCTTGTTACCAGCTTCCACACTAATGGTAGGCAAGTGATTAGTCTATATTTGATAGCTGCATTACCCTTGCTTTTGTCTTTCATAAGTACTGTTCTCCCTCTAGTCATCCAATGTGCTATGACTCCCCCATTCATGCAATTCTGATGTTGTTCACTCACTTTTCCATGTAAACTATTAAATTTCTATAACTAGTACTCTTGAACTCTGGCCCTCGGCCCTTCCAATTCGGCATTTTTCCTAAATCTTTACTCATTCATGCACTACTTAGTCTTAGGAATGCTCATCGTCGGAACCTTCCAGGAAGTTTTCGACCAACTTTCCAGTAAGTTAGAAATTCGTCGGAAGTAACCAAGAAGTATTCAAACAATGTTCCAGGAAGTTAGAAAATCCTTGGATTTTGCATAAAATCCTCGGAACTTTCCAGGAAGTTAGAATATACTCGGACCTTTCCATAAAGTTTCAGACCGGTTTTCCGGGAAGTAGAGGGAATCCGTGGAACCTTCCATGAAATCCTCGGAACTTTCCAGGAAGTTTCCGAGCAATTTTCCAGAAAATGGGGAATCCCTCGAAACTTTCCGTGAAATCCTCGGACTTTCCAGGAACATTCCGAGCGATTTTCATGAAATGGGGAGAATCCCCGGAACTTTCCATGAAACCCTCGGCACTTAACATGAAGTTCCCGATCGATTTTCCAGGAAGTTGGGGAAACCCCGGAACTTTCCGTGGAATCCTCGGAGCTTTCCAGGAACTTTCCGAGCGATTTTCTAGGAAGTGGGGGAAACTCCGGAACTTTCCATGAAATGCAATTTTAAAAGATGTTTATTTACTTTACTGGTTTCACTCTTGGGAAAAAGATTGTCAACAGTAACATGTTGAAGTTTGGTTGCGTTAATTATTGGTTGTTACAAAATGCTACATTACATATATTTTTAAGGAATTTGTTAAACTTTTTTATGTCCTTAACATGTCCTTGTTACCAAAGACTGTATATATGTAATGTAGCATTCTACTTTTGACAATCTTTTTCCAAAGAGTATAACCGGTAAAGTAAATAAACATCTTTTAAAATTGCATTTTCAAACCTTCTTTCGTATATAATTCCTCTCGTGCGGTACCCTACAACTCCACTTTGTTATATATGTGTATATATATATATATATATATATATATATATATATATATATATATATATATATATACATACATATATATTTATATATGTATCTATGTATGTTTGTATACATACATGCATACATACATATATATATACATATATATAAATATACTTACATATATATATATATATATATAGATAGATAGATATATGTATATTTGTGTGTGTGTACCCGTGCGTACGCGCGCGCGCGCGTATATATATATATGATAATAACTGATGAAGGAGCGGAAGACAGATTTGGCACTTGTCTTTATTGGGTACGATGATCGTTTTTTACTCATCTTGCAACTGTCCGTTATGGGTAGGGTTTTTTGCATCTAATAGTATTGCATGAATGTGTGCAGTTTATGTCTCATCATGTTACATTCATGAAGAAGGTGATGTTCCACTATATATAATGAGATGTACCAAAATTCTACCCATATCGGGCAGTTGTAGGATGAGTCGAAACGATCGTTGTACTGAAATAAAGACTGGGACCAAATCTTCCGTTTCCTCTGTTAATTATCATTATCTCAACTAATACTGCAGAATTCCTGAAGTAGATCCAGCAGAAATATCACCCAACTGTGGATAACACAAGCTAGCCCAAACTGTGAACGTGCTTTACTCAATAATCTGATTAACATATACCCATTAGTCCAAAATATTACAGACACACACGCACACACGCGCACACACACGCACACACACATGCACACAGACATACACACACACACACACTCAGAACAAATGACAAAGGCGGGAAATGGAATACACGGAACTTTATTGTTTTCTATTTTCCGTCTCTATCCTTTTTGTTGTATTCTCAACATGTACGGGGGAATTCCTGAGGTAGATCCAGCTACAACTGTGTAATTACCGTGGATGACACCAGGTAGCCATAGACAGTGGACGTGCTTTATCGACGTACTCCTAGGGATATATCCATATGCATATATATAGATAGATAGATAGATAGATAGATAGATAGATAGATAGATAGATAGATAGATAGATAGATAGATAGATAGATAGATTGATAGATAGATAGATAGATAGATAGATATGTATGTATATATATACATATATATATATATACATACACATATATATATACACTAGCAGTATCGCCCGGCGTTGCTCGGGTTTGTTTCGACCCGCTGGAATTGTAATTTTGAAAAGTAAAAATTTTGTGAACATTTTTCTGGTCGAAATACACCGAAAAGTGGCGACACAGCAGTGAAAAAATCGTAAAAAATAGGGATTTTCATAGAAAAAAGCATCTTTTTGATGTAAATAATTTTTGGTGTTAACATTTGAATTTTATGTTCTACGAAAGGAAGAGCAACCCTTCTTCTACCATACTCTCAATTTTGGTCAACTTGCGCCGCAGGGTCTCGGAGGAGATAGTGTTAGTTGAAGGTTACCATTCTAGGTGCCTGAGTAACAACCTCGCGGATTTACAGATAAATGAATTAATTACTATTTTACAGAATAAAATTAAATAATTCTTGAAAATTAATTAATATTAATATTTTTTGAACAAAGTAAATAATTTTTAAAACTTAAATAATAATTTTTTTTACACAAACGCGAACGGGGAAAAGGGGGTGGGGAATTCGATTTACATACCTAAAATTTTCTTTTTCATGACATTGTAGCAAAATAGTAGTGAATTATATAAATACCAGCAGTACATTTTTTTTCTGGGGTATTTTTTTTCAACCTCGTCACATATTTGCCCCTTTCAATTAAAACAAAGTCTTAATTAAGCAATTACGGCAGCTTAGCAATGGTTTCAATACAGGCGTGACATCTGTATCTCAATTGTTCAAAACCCTTCGAATTTTTTCGCACGTGATGATATCATAGTGAAAACTTTCAATTACGCGCGCTTAGAAGTACGCTCGCAAATTAATACTACCAAAATTTTGAAGTTCGCGCTCCGCTTGTGTGTGTGTGTGTGCGTGCTTTAGGTGTACGTAGGTATGTGTTTTTGTGTGTGTGTGTCACTGAAGCCATACATACATATATACATACATAACCTCTCTCTCTCTTTTCTCTCTCAGTCACTCACTACAAAAAGTGAATAAAAAAGTTCAGTTATTCTGTCTTTCACTCTGTCTGTCTCTTTACACACACTAACAAAGCACTTCACTTACACACCACACTTTCTGTGTCGCACAACCCATCAAACACACACACACACACACACACACACTCACGCACGCACACATGTACATCAATTCTTTCGGAGTGAAATGTTAAAATATTGAGTTTTCTCGAATTTTGTCTTAATTGGGGTGAAATTGAAAGAAATATATTATGGCATGACCGAATGGAGTACTTTGAAAAATCTTAGGTAAACTCTAATTAAAGAAATTGTGTGAGGAGTAAATCGTTATGTATTTATTTGTTTCTGTTTGCTGTGTTTTTTTATTTTTTGAGAAGTGGTTTAAATACTTTCAGTTTAGTCTTCCTCAAATCACTCTGTCGCTATTTACTCTCTTCCAATTACTTTCACTTTATTCGTTGCACACTATGTGTGTGCGTTTGCGTGTGGTGTAAACCACATTAAGAAAAGCATTTGACATACACACCAGAATGTGAGTTTTCTGTAAATTTTGATTAATTGGGGTTGAAATTTTAAAAACCGGACCTGGCAAAACCCGATGCATTCTACTCTTAAAAATGCTAGGTAAATTGTAATTGAAGAAATCCTATATTGTAGATTTCTATAACTGACAAGGGAGGCAGATAAAATCTGCCTTTTAATAAGATTATATATATATATATATATATAATATAGATATATATATATATATATATATATATATATATATATATATATATATATATATATATATAATATATATATATATATATATATATGTTTGTATGTGTGTGTTTGTGTATGGTGTGGGTGTACAAACCAATGCTATTGTTTTCCAAATGCATACAAGCATAAAAAAATAATTGAAAATGCATTTTAATTCTCCAAAGTTTACTCACGATGTCACAATTTGAAGGGAGGAGCTAGTTGATAACACCAACACCAGTGCTCAACTAATGTGAGATGAAAACACCTGGAGCTATGCTGTACTTTTGTCGTGGGGATTTAAGAAAGAAACAATGCTAGCTACCGAGATAAAGTTAGATAGCAAAATGCACCTTATTTTATATTTCGATTTCATTTCGTTTTTCTGTTCTGGTAGCCCTCGAGCAGTCTTATATCCGGGATGAACAATCCTGATTGGTTAGTTAACTCCTGACGTCATTAAATTCGTTTGTGGAATTTTCCTTGTTAATATTTTGCCGATTTCTATCAGTCAGTTTGATGTTTTGCAAAAAGAAGGCAAAAAGCCTAGTGTTTGATTCAGTTTGGAGTATCCGGTATCCGGTTTTCGAAGATTTTTCGTGTGCGGACAACAAGCCCTGTTTAAAAATTCTGGGCAGAAACCTGATGCATATCTGTTCGTCATTTTGTCATAGATTATTCACTCGTTGTTTATATTTTTTAATAAGTTTGTTTTCTTTATTTTTTTCCTGATTTGATGTTTACAATAATACCCAGATCATGTCCACTAGAAGACTTCATGAGATTGGTGTTGCTGAGGGAGTATGTAAAGACTGGATTTTTCCTCCTAAAATGCATGGTGACACACTTGTCTACAGCTAGCTTGAGTTGCCAGTCAGAGGTCCACTGCTGCATTGTATCCAGATCTGATTGCAAGATAGGATCTGTTCTTTTTATTTCAAGGTACAGCTTGGTGTCATCTGCATATTTCAGCACTGAAACATTCCTCAAATTGGCATCCATATCATTAATATATGCAACCAACAGTAAGGGTCCAAGAACAGATCCCTGTAGTACACCAGAAGTAATCTTGTAGGGTGAAGAACGTTGTCCTAGAACTGTAGCTACATCTTTCCGGCCGAGAATGAAGGACTTCAACTAGTTATAGAGATCATCCTTCACACTCACTGCAGGGATTTTTACCATGAGTCGTTTGTGTGGTATAGATTTGAAGACTTTAGCAAAATCAGGATAGACAGTATCCACCCATGAGCCGCCATCAATAACTCAGGTTATGTCTTCAAGAAACTCGACTACAGCAGCTAGAGTTGGGGATAAAACCAAATTGTGAGGGCTAAATAAGGCTGTGAGAGCACCAAAAGTTCCAGAGTGTTTCCCTGATACAGGACTCCATCAGTTTGGCGATGCAGCTAGTAAGGCTGACTGGACAGTAGTTGACAGGTGATGTGTGATCACCTGTTTTTAACAGGGGAATAACAATGGCAATTTTCCAGAGCTCTGAAGTGATACAGTTGTTAAAGCAGAATTGACAAAAGGAAGAAAGCTGGTGCAATAGAAAGAACCCACCACATTTGAGAAGAAAATAAGTTACACCATCAAGACCAGGAGAGGCCTAGTTGCGCTTATTCTTGAGGTGGTGTCACAGCATTGTGGTGGTGAATTTCACAGATGTTATGGAATTTGATGTCAGATTTGGTGAAGAAGATACATTGGGGTTATCAGGAGTAAAAATGCCAGCATAGCATTCAGCAATAAACTCAGTGCATTCCTTGGCTTCATCAGTCATCTGACCTGTGTGGGGATCGTGAAGAGTGAGAACTCTGTTTTGAACACACATATTTTCAGAACACTTTGCTCTCAGGGCTAGTTGATAGTTGTTATATATCATTCAAACTCAAGCATTGCCTTTTTCGTTGTTTGCTTGAGTCGGTTAGATGATCTGTTGCATCTTCTGCTCTCATCTGTTCTATGCTGTGTGTATTTCTGTTCAGCATCACAACGATCTTTCCTGGCAAGTCGAACTGCTGCAGTCTCCCAAATTACATTGTTTTTATTTCTAGAGAGTTGGTACAGTAGTGATTCTTCACATGCAGTCCAGATTGCACTGAAGATATTTTGAAAAACAGTATTGATATCTCCTGGATTGTAAAATTCAAACCAGTTTAGGTGTCGTAACTCCTTACGGGAACAGTTCCAGTCAAAGCGAGTGGTTTGAAGGTGGTGGTGCTTCTTATTTCTGCCTACAAGAGACATATTGGCAATGATCATAGCATGAATGGAGTCACTTAGAGGTTCCTTTGTCACAACACTGATAACAGTTCTAGGAGTGGTGGTAAGAAGCAGGTCCAAAGTGTTATTACCAACGAAAAGTTTCCCATTCAATTTCAGGGTAGTTGAAGTCACCAGTAATGAAAATATACGTGAATGTTATATATATAGAACATCTAGCATTGTAGGTGTTCTAATACCAGCTGGGCAGTAAGAATAGGCACAAACATGGCTATGTGGTAAGAAGC
>NW_021824704.1:32500-36342 GCF_006345805.1 Octopus sinensis | reverse complement strand
GCACCCTCTACACTCTCGGCTGGTTGGCGTTATTTAGTTAGTTAGTTAGTTAAATTGGCTCAAAAGCAAATAGCAAGGCCCAGTAGGGGACATGGAGTTAAGTACAGGTTGTGTTCATGTAAAGATTCAGGCCACTTGAGTCCATGGAGGCTTTGAACAAAGCGGTCGGCGCATCTTCACCATCTCGTCTTGCAGCTTGTTCCACGGATCCACAACCCGGATGGAGAAAGCTCCTCTCCTTCAATTGAGATGAAATTGTCGCAGATAGAGCTTTTCGGAATGACCCCGCAGCCGACGCTCTGGAGCAGGAGTGAAGAACAGCTCTTTTGAGAGGTTACACTTTCCGCTTATGATGTTATGAGCAAGAATGAGATCACCACAGCTTCGTTCGGGGGGACAGGAGTTATGTACAGGGTGGTGTGTCATGTAAGAGTTCAGGCCACTTGTGGTCAAGAGAGACTTTGAACCGAGCGGTCGTCGGCATCTTCACTATCTCGTCCGGCAGCTTATTCCACAGATCCAAACCCGACGGACGAGAAAGCTCCTCTCCTTCGATTGAGATGAAATCGTCGCAGATAGAGCTTTTCGGAATGACCCCGCAGCCAACGCTCTGGAGCAGGAGTGAAGAACAGCTCTTTCAAGAGGTTACACTTTCCGCTTATGATGTTATGAGCAAGAATGAGATCACCACGGCGTCGTCTAGGGGGACATGGAGTTAAGTACAGGGTGGTGTTCATGTAAAGAGTTCAGGCCACTTGAGGTCAAGGGAGGCTTTGAACAAAGCGGTCGTCGGCATCTTCACCATCTCGTCTGGCAGCTTATTCCACGGATCCGCAACCCGGACGGAGAAAGCTCCTCTCCTTCGATTGAGATGAAATCGTCGCAGGTAGAGCTTTTCGGAGTGACCTCGCAGCTGACGCTCTGGAGCAGGCGTGAAGAACAGCTCTTTCGAGAGGTTACACTTTCCGCTTATGATGTTATGAGCAAGAATGAGATCACCACGGCTTCGTCTAGGGGGACATGGAGTTATATACAGGGTGGTGTTCATGTAAAGAGTTCAGGCCACTTGTGGTCAAGAGAGACTTTGAACCGAGCGGTCGTCGGCATCTTCACCATCTCGTCTGGCAGCTTGTTCCACGGATCTGAAGCCCGGACGGAGAAAGCTCCTCTCCTTCGATTGAGATGAAATCGTCACAGGTAGAGCTTTTCGGAGTGACCCCGCAGCCGACGCTCTGGAGCAGGAGTGAAGAACAGCTCTTTCAAGAGGTTACACTTTCCGCTTATGATGTTGTGGGCGAGAATGAGATCACCACGGCGGCGGTGTTTTTCTAGAGAATAAAGGTTGAGGGCATCCAGCCATAGAAACATTGCCAGATCAGACTGGGCCTGGCGCAGCCTTCTTGCTTCGCAGACCCAAGTTGAACCGTCCAACCCATGCTAGCATGGAAAACGGACGTTAAACGATGATGATGATGACATAATATACTGACTAACCACTGCTGGTCATTCCATTTTCTTCCTCTTGTACATATACATGTGTGTATATATGTATATATATATATTTTTTTTTACTTGTTTTAGTCATTTTGACTGCGGCCATGCTGGAGCACCGCCTTTAATTGAGCAACTCAACCCCGGGGCTTACTCTTTGTAAGCCCAGTACTTATTCTATCGGTCTCTTTTGCCGAACAGCTAAGTGACGGGGACATAAACACACCAGCATCGGTTGTCAAGCAATGCTAGGGGGACAAACGCAGACACACAAACACACACACGCATATTGAAGAATAAAGGAAGGGCATCCAGCTGTAGAAACATTGCCAGATAAGACTGGAGCCTGGTGCAGCCTTCTGACTTCCCAGATCCCAGTTGAACCGTCCAACCCATGCTAGCATGGAGAACGGACGTTAAACGATGATGATGATGATGATGATGATACATATATACGACGGGCTTCTTTCAGTTTCCATATATATATATATATATATATAGATCTTGGGCAAGGGTCTTCTACTATAGACCCGGGCCGACCAATGCCTTGTGAGTGGATTTGGTAGACGGAAACAGAAAGAAGCCTGTCGTAAATATGTATATATATATGTGTGTGTGTGTGTGTGTGTTGTGTGTCTGTGTTTGTCCCCCTAGCATTGCTTGACAACCGATGCTGGTGTGTTTACGTCCCCATCACTTAGCGGTTTGGCAAAAGAGACCGATATAATAAGTACTGGGCTTACAAAGAATAAGTCCCGGGGTCGATTAGCTCAACTAAAGGCGGTGCACCAGCATGGCCGCAGTCAAATGACTGAAACAAGTAAAAGAGTAAAAGAGCAAATATATATATGTATGTCTTGCCGGGTGCGTGAGAAGACCCGGCAAGACTAGTGAAGCCATAACCCGTGGCCCCTACCTGGGACGTAGTCAGTCCACCTGTGCATACCTTCCTTCTTGTGACACTTGTGAAGACCTGTTGAGGCAAGTGAAAATCAAATCAAATCAAATCAAATCAAATCAAGCCAAATCAAAATAGATGAACATCAATGGAATTTGTATCTTTGTGGTACCAGTGCCGGTGGCACATAAGATAACCATCCGAACGTGACCATAGCCAGTACCGTATCGATTGGCCTCCGTGCTGTGGGCACGTAACAAACACCATCTGATCGTGGCCGTCTGCCAGCCTTTTTGGCACCTGTGTCGGTGGCACATAAAAACACCATCCGAGGCGTGCCGTCTGCCAGCCTCGTCGGCACCTTGTCGGTGTCACATAAAAACAAACACATCCGAGCGTGGCCGTCTGCCAGCCTCGTCTGGCACCTGTGTCGGTGTCACAATAAAAAACACCATCCGAAGCGTGGCCGTCTGCCAGCCTCGTCTGGCACCTGTGTCGGTGGCACATAAAAAACAACCATCCGATGCGTGGCCGTCTGCCAGCCTCGTCCTGGCACCTGTGTCGGTGGCACATAAAATCACCCACTACACCTCTCGAGTGGTTGGCGTTAGTTAGTTAGTTGTTAGTTAGTTTTAATTTGGCTCAAAAGCAAATAGCAAGGCCATGTAGGGGACATGGAGTTAAGTACAGGGTGGTGTTCATGCAAAGAGTTCAGGCACTTGAGGTCCAGGGAGGCTTTGAACAAAGCGGGTCGTCGGCATCTTCACCATCTCGTCTGGCAGCTTGTTCCACGGATCCGCACCCGGACGGAGAAAGCTCCTCTCCTTCGATTGAGATGAAATCGTCGCAGGTAGAGCTTTTCAGAATGACCCCACAGCCGACGCTCCGGAGCAGGAGTGAAGAACAGCTCTTTCGAGAGGTTACACTTCCCGCTTATGATGTTGTGGGCGAGAATGAGATCACCACGGCGGCGGCGTTTTTCAAGAGAATAAAGGAAGGGCATCCAGCTGTAGAAACACTGCCAGATCTGACTGGCCTGGTGCAGCCTTCGGGCTTGCCAGACCCCAGTTGAACTCTCCAACCCATGCTAGCATGGAAAGCAGACGTTAAACGATGATGATTGTGATGATGATGATTTATTTCTATATGCGAAAACACACACACATTGAACACTGAAAATGTATTTGGTATTTCGATTATAAAATACCAATTATATTTTCTTTAATGTGGCTTGAATTCTACACACTAACCTGTCTGCAGATATGATGGTTTGTGTCTAACTGTGCTGGATATGGGAGTCGAGTATGGATCTTTCTACCAAGCCCAAACATTTAGTTGCATGTTGTGTCCTCTAGTGCAACACACACGTACACACACACTTGTTAATTCAATATGAGTATAAACTTTGTCTGCTTAACAAAGCTTGTCTACAGGTATCAGTAACAAATGCTAT
>NW_021824704.1:20000-25000 GCF_006345805.1 Octopus sinensis | reverse complement strand
TCGTTAAATATATGCCTTTCTCGAGCTGGCAGGAACGTTAGCACGCAGGGCGAAATGCTTAGCGGTATTTTCGTCTGCCGTTACGTCCTGAGTTCAAATTCCGCCGAGGTCGACTTTGCCTTTCATCCTTTCAGGGTCGATTAAATAAGTACCAGTTACGCACTGGGGTCGATGTAATCGTCTTAATCCGTTTGTCCGTCCTTGTTTGTCCTCTCTGTGTTTAGCCCCTAAGGGTAGTAAAGAAATAGCTAAATTAAGTACTAGTTACGCACTGGGGTCGATATAATACATGTTAGCCCCATGTAGGTAGTAAAGAAATAGGTATTTCCTCTGCCGTTACGTTCTGAGTTCAAATTCCGCCGAGGTCGACTTTGCCTTTTATCCTTTCGGGGTCGATTAAATAAGTACCAGTTACGCACTGGGGTCAATGTAATCGTCTTAATCCCTTTGTCCGACCTTGTTTGTCTCCTCTGTGTTTAAGCCCCTTGTGGGTAGTAAAGAAATAGGTATTTCGTCTGCCATTACGTTCTGAGTTCAAATTCCGCCGAGGTCGACTCTACACACTGGGGTCGATATAATCGATTTAATCCGTTTGTCTGTCCTTGTTTGTCCCCTCTATGTTTAGCCGTAAATAAACCAGAAGAGGGGGGGTCAATGTTTCATCGTTTCGGGGTCGATTAATTAAGTACCAATTACTCACTGGTGTCGAGGATTTTTTCCCCAATTTATATCACAGCCTCCGACAAGTTGGGGCATCCTTTTATGAAAAAATATTTTGCAAATTTTTACAATACGACCCACACTCCACGTGCAAACTTAGACCGCTTTAGGCATATTATTGTTTTGTTTTTGTTGTTTCTGGCCCTTCAAAACCATGGGAGAAGCCTTTTCGGTATAAGAAATAAAGAAAATATTTTTAAAATGTCGTTAATATTTTTATTGGGCGACGAAATTCATCGATTTAAGAGATATAGGTGTAGGAGAGGCTGTGGGGTAAGTAGCTTGCTTACCAACCACATGGTTCCGGGTTCAGTCCCACTGCATGGCACCTTGGGCAAGTGTCTTCTGCTATAGCCCCGGGCCGACCAGAGCCTTGTGAGTGGATTTGGTAGACGGAAACTGAAAGAAGCCCGTCGTATATATATATAGGTGTAGGAGTGGCTGTGTGGTAAGTAGCTTGCTTACCAACCACATGGTTCCGGGTTCGGTCCCACTGCATGGCACCCGGGCCTAGTGTCCGCTGTGGGCAAGTGTCTTCTGCTATAGCCCCGGGCCGACCAGAGCCTGGTGAGTGGATTTGGTAGACGGAAACTGAAAGAAGCCCGTCGTATATATATATAGGTGTAGGAGCGGCTGTGTGGTAAGTAGCTTGCTTACCAACCACATGGTTCCGGGTTCGGTCCCACTGCGTGGCATCTTGGGCAAGGGTCTTCTGCTATAGCCCCGGGCCGACCAGAGCCTGTGAGTGGATTTGATAGACGGAAACTAAAAGAAGCCCGTCGTATATATATATATATATGTGCGTGTGTGTCTGTGTTTGTCCCCCTAGTATTGCTTGTCAACCAATGCTGGTGTGTTTATGTCCCCGTCACTTAGCGGTTCAGCAAAAGAGACCGATAGAATAAGTACTGGGCTTACAAAGAATAAGTCCCGGGTCGAGTTGCTCGATTAAAGGTGGTACTCCAGCATGGCTGCAGTCAAATGACTGAAACAAGTAAAAGAGTAAAGAGTAAAAGAGTATAGCTGTTATTTCTAGCACATGCAGAAGACAGAAGACAGAAGAGAGAACGATGAATAAGATGTGTGTGTGTGAGTTTTTAGACGCAGCAAATGATTTGAGCTCAAATGCTGGGATTTCATTGGTTAAAATTTTTCGAAATAAACTACGTTAAACTTACAAATTACAATTTTGTTTTCAATTTTGTTTACAATAATGTTTTCTTTTGACACATTCTACCAGTATACGAAGTTTCAAATTGATTAGTTAACTAGAAAATTCCGTCCATCAAAAGGAAAAGATCCCGGCGAGCTGGCAGAATCGTTAGCATGCCGGGCGAAATGCTTAGCGGTATTTCGTCTGCCGTTACGTTCTGTGTTCAAATTCCGCCGAGGTCGACTTTGCCTTTCATCCTTTCGGGGTCGATTAAATAAGTACCAGTTACGTACTGGAGTCGATATATATTTCTTAACTGCCCACAAGGGGCCACACACAGAGAGGACAAACAAGGACAGACAAAGGGATTGAGTTGATTACATCGACCCCAGTGAGTAACTGGTACTTAATTTATCAACCCCGTAATGATAGAAGGCAAAGTCAACCTTTGCGGAATTTGAACTCAGAACATAGCAGCAGACGAAATACCTATTTCTTTACTACCCACAAGGGGCTAAACACAGAGAAGACAAACAAGGAGAGACAAACGGATTAAGTTGATTATATCGACTCCAGTGCGTAACTGGTACTTATTTAATCGACCCCGAAGGATGAAAGGCAAAGTCGACCTCGGCGGAATTTGAACTCAGAACGTAACGGCAGACGAAATACCTATTTCTTTACTACCCACAAGGGGCTAAACACAGAGAAGACAAACAAGGAGAGACAAACGGATTAAGTTGATTATATCGACTCCAGTGCGTAACTGGTACTTATTTAATCGACCCCGAAAGGATGAAAGGCAAAGTCGACCTCGGCGGAATTTGAACTCAGAACATAACGGCAGACGAAATACCGCTAAGCATTTCACCCGGCGTGCTAACGATTCTGCCAGCTCGCCGCCTACTGGGGTCGATATAATCGACTTAATCCGTTTGTCTGTCCTGGTTTGTCCCTTCTGTGTTTAGCCCCTTGCGGGTAGTAAAGAAATAGGTATTTTTTCTGCCGTTACGTTCTGAGTTCAAATTCCGCCGAGGTCGACTTTGCCTTTCATCCTTTCGGGGTCGATTAAATAAGTACCACTTACGCACTGGGGGTCGATATAATCGACTTAATCCGTTTGTCTGTCCTTGTTTGTCCCCTCTGTGTGTAACCCCTTGTGGGTAGTAAAGAAATAGATAAATTAAGTACTAGTTTCGCACTGGGGTCGATATAATCGACTTAATCCCTTTGTCTGTCCTTGTTTGTCCCCTCTATGTTTAGCCCCTTGTGGGTAGTAAAGAAATAGGTATTTCGTCTGCCAGCTCAAAATCAAGTTGAGTTGCAGGAGGAGAGCCAACAGGCAGATGACAGCACTTTGACACGTTCAGACGCAGGTCCCATTCGTTGGACCATCTCCAAATTTGGTGGAGGCATCGACGAAGATCCTCTATATTAATCCGCGAGGAGCAAGCTGTTTGACATCATCGGCAAATAGAAGGGTGAGCTGCGTGAGGTCGCCGGGCAAGTCATTTATGAAGACTAAGAACAATAAGGGCCCAAACACAAGGAGAAGAGGTTTGAATCCCGTACTCCAATATGGGTCTCACCAGCGTGACATAGAGCGGTAGGAATATGGCTGCTGTGAGCATTCCGAATGACCGTCGAATCAAAAACAGAACTCTGCGTGCTTTGTTGGCAGCATGGATGCACTGGGCCGAAGGCGAAAAGGAAGAATCCACAAAGATACCCAGGTCCTTTATCTGGTCGGTCCTATCCAGCAGCAGACGACCCGGCTCGAAATCAAGTTGAGTTGCAGGAGAAGAGCCAACAGGCAGATGACAGCACTTTGACACGTTCAGACACAGGTCCCATTCGTTGGACCATCTCCAAATTTGGTGGAGGCATCGACGAAGATCCTCTATATTAATCCGCGAGGAGCAAGCTGTTTGACATCATCGGCAAATAGAAGGGTGAGCTGCGTGAGGTCGTCGGGCAAGTCATTTATGAAGACTAAGAACAATAAGGGCCCAAACACAAGGAGAAGAGGCTTGAATCCCGTACTCCAATATGGGTCTCACCAGCATGACATAGAGCGGTAGGAATATGGCTGCTGTGAGCATTCCGAATGTCTGGTATGCCGTAGTAACTCTTTAACTCTTTTAACTCTTTTACTTGTTTCAGTCATTTGACTGTGGCCATGCTGGAGCACAGCCTTTAGTCGAGCAACTCGACCCCGGGACTTATTCTTTTGAAAGCCCAGTACTTATTCTATCGGTCTCTTTTGCCAAACCGCTAAGTAATGGGGACATAAGCACACCAGCATCGGTTGTCAAGCAATGCTAGGGTGACAAACACAGACACACAAACACACATACATACATACATATATATATACATATATACGATGGGGTTCTTTCAGTTTCCGTCTACCAAATCCACTCACAAGGCATTGGTGGGCCCGAGGCTATAGTAAGATGCCACGCAGTGGGACTGAACCCGGAACCATGTGGTTGGTAAACAAGCTACTTACCACACAGCCACTCCTGCGCCTAGTACCTATTCTATCGGTCTCTTTTGCCGAACCGCTGAGTAACAGGGACATAAACACATCAGCATCGGTTGTCAAGCAATGTTGGAGGGACAAACACAGACACACAAACACACATACATACATACATATATATATATATATATATATACGACGGGCTTCTTTCAGTTTCCGTCTACCAAATCCACTCACAAGGCATTGGTCAGCCCAGGGCTATAGCAGAAGACACTTGCGCAAGATGCCACGCCGTGGGACTGAACCCAGAACCATGTGGTTGGTTAGCAAGCTACTTACCACACAGCCACTCCTGCGCCTATATATATAATATATATATATGATGGGCTTCTTTCAGTTTCCGTCTACCAAATCCACTCACAGGGCATTGGTCGGCCCGGGGCTATAGCAGAAGACACTTGCCCAAGATGCCACGCAGTGGGACTGAACCCGGAACCATGTGGTTGGTTAGCAAGCTACTTACCACACAGCCACTCCTACACCTATATATATATATTCGATGTGCTTCTTTCAGTTTCCGTCTACCAAATCCACTCACAAGGCATTGGTCGGCCCGAGGCTATAGCAGAAGACACTTGCCCA
>NW_021824704.1:12500-15000 GCF_006345805.1 Octopus sinensis | reverse complement strand
ATAGTCTAAAATATCCGAAGCCTATACCAGCAGTAAAATCGTTTCGAGCGGATCTCTTCGTCGGAAACTTAGAAGAAGGAAAGATCCCAAGAAAGGAAGACAGGGGGGAAAAAATCGCTAGTGATACAGACGAGGTCACACATATATACACACACACACACACACACACATATATATATAATAACATACACATATATATATATAATAATATATATAATATATATATATAATAATATACACACATATATATATATATAATAATAATAATAATTATTATTATTATTGTGCCCGGGGCTAGAGCAGAGGACATTTTCTCAAGGTGCCACACAGTGGAACTGAACCAGGAACCATGTGGTTGGTTAACAAGCTACTTACCACACAGCCACTCCTGCGCCTATATACATATATACGACGGGCTTTTTTCAGTTTCCGTCTACCAAATCTACTCACAAGGCTTTGGTCGGCTCGGGGCTATAGCAGAAGACACTTGCCCAAGTTGCCACGCAGTGGAACTGAACCCGGAACCGTGTGGTTGGTAAACAAGCTACTTACCACACAGCCATTCCTGCGCCTATATACATATATATACGTACATATATACGACTGGCTTTATTCAATTTCCATCTACCAAATCCACTCACAAGGCTTTGGTCGGCCTGAGGCTATAGTAGAAGACATTTGCCCAAGATGCCACGCAGTGGGACTAAACCCGGAACCATGTGGTTGGTAAACAAGCTACTTACCACACAGCCACTCCTACCTATGATACGAAGAAGCGAAATTTGTTGAGTAGTTGTAAATAGTCTAAAATATCCGAAGCCTATACCAGCAGTAATATCGAATTTTCTTGTATTTTATAATAGAAATAAATACGATTTTAAAATATCGTTCGCTCCCTGAATTAATTATGAAGTTCCCTATTTATTAAGTTACCGTCTACCAAATCCACTCACAAGGCTTTGGTCGGCCCGTGGCTATAGTAGAAGACACTTGCCCAAGGTGCCACAAAGTGGGACTGAACCTGGAACGATGTGGTTGGTAAACAAGCTACTTACCACACAGCCACTCCTAAGCCTATATACATATATACGACGGGCTTTTTTCAGTTTCCGTCTACCAAATCCACTCACAAGGCTTTGGTCGGCCCGAGGCTATAGCAGAAGACACTTGCCCAAGATGCCAAGCAGTGGGACTGAACCCAGATCCATGTGGTTGGTAAACAAGCTACTTACCACACAGCCACTCCTGCTCCTATATACATATATACATATATACCAAATCCACCCACAAGGTTTTGTTCGGCCTGAGGCTATAGTAGAAGACATTTGTCCAAGGTGCCACGCAGTGGGACTGAACCCAGATCCATGTGGTTGGTAAACAAGCTACTTACTACACAGCCACTCCTACACCTATATATGTATATACATAAACATATATACACCTATACATACGTGTGTGTGTGTGTGTATAATTAAATATACACGTATTCAAAAATGTATATATATATACATATATACGACGGGCTTTATTCAGTTTCCGTCTAACAAATCCACTCACAAGGCATTGGTCGGCCCGGGGCTATAGTAGAAGACACTTACCCATGGTGCCACGCAGTGGGACTGAACCCGGAACCATGTGGTTGGTAAACAAGCTACTTACCACACAGCCACTCCTGTTATACATATGTACATATGTATATATGTATATATATACATATATACCAAATCCACTCACAAGGTCTTGGTCGGCCTGAGGCTATAGTAGAAGACATTTGGCCAAGGTGCCACGCAGTGGGACTGAACCCGGAACCATGTAGTTGGTAAACAAGCTACTTACCACACAGCCACTGTATCACAGGCTGATACGAAGCGAATGTTGTTGTGTAGTTTTAAATAGTCTAAAATATCCGAAGCCTATCCCAGCAGTAAAATCGAATTTTCTTGTATTTTATAATAGAAATAAATACGATTTTAAAATATTAAATGCCCCTTCGGCTCCCTAAATTAATTATGCAGTTCCCTATTTATTAAGTGACCCTTAAATAAAGGCTTTCGTATCTCGTGTTCTGTTTTCTCTTTACGACTATCGCGGGAAAGATAGAAAGACGAGGAAAAATTGAGTGAGAAAAAAGTGCGTGCGTGTGTGAAAGAAAACTGATGCGGCGCTGATGGTGATGATGTAGCGTTGAGGTGATGCTGAGTGTAGCTCGAGTGTAAGGGTTGAGTGTAGTGTAGCCTGAGTAAAGGCTGAATTTAACTGGAGATCGGACAGTGTAGCAAGCTAGGAAGACGACACCCTAGCCGTGCGTGTGTGTGTATATATGTATGTATATAATTTCTGCCGTATTCGCCTTCGTCTTCTTAGCAAAAGATATTGAGATGAGGATGCTCTGTGTATATAATTTCTTCCGTATTCGCCTTCGTCTTCTTAGCAAAAGATGCTGAGATGAGGATGCTGTGTGTATATAATTTCTTCCGTGTTCCTCATCTTCTTAGCAAAA
>NW_021824704.1:0-2500 GCF_006345805.1 Octopus sinensis | reverse complement strand
TTTATTGCTTTTGTATATATTTATACATATATATATATTTCGTATATTTTCACTTATCTTGTTTATTGCTTGGTTTTGTGCTGAGTTTTATTTGAGAACATAGTCTTTGTGGAGAATGGCGATTTGACGTCTATATCTAGCATGTTGACTGTCCACTTTTCGTGTTCAGTCCTTAATTGGTATATATCACCGTGACCGACCAGTCCATCAGATGTTGTTACACATCGCTGGTCACAATGCGTTCGCATTGTTTTAGCCTTCGAATGACGCCACCCCGCTGGCTGAGCGAGCAGGCCAACAGACGAAAGAGTGGTGAAAGAGTACAGAAGGGATCACCACCCCCTGCCGGATCTCGTGGAGCTTTTTAGGTGTTTTCGCTCAATAAACACACACAACGCCCGGTCTGGGAATCGAAACCGCGATCCTGCGACCGCGAGTCCGCTGCCCTAACCACTAGGCCATTGCGCCTCCATAATTGGTATATATAAATATTTTAATCTTCGGATTCTTTCTAATATGCTAGACCACTGGTTTTAATTGATAAATATCAATTTCTACTCTTAATTAATTTCATATATACATATATATATATATATACATACATATATACATACATATATACATACATCTACGAAATCCACTCACAAGGCTTTGGTCGGCCCGTGGCTATAGCAGAAGACACTTGCCCAAGGTGCCACGCAGTGGGACTGAACCCGGAACCATGTTGTTGGTAAACAAGCTACTTACCACACAGCCACTCCTACACCTATATATATATAGGTGTATATATGTATATTCAAGTATATATAAATGTAATATATATATATACATATACATATAATACATTTATATATACTTGAATATACATATATACATCTATACATACGTGTATGTGCGTGCGTGTGTCATTAAATATATATGTATACAAAATGTATATATATATATATATATACTCTTTACTCTTTTACTCTTTTACTTGTTTCAGTCATTTGACTGCAGCCATGCTGGAGCACCGCCTTTAGTCGAGTAAATCGACCCCGGGACTTATTCTTTGTAAGCCCAGTACTTATTCTATCGGTCTTTTTGCCGAACTGCTAAGTGACGGGGACATAAACACACCAGCATCGGTTGTCAAGCAATGATAGGGGGACAAACACAGATACACAAACACACATATATATATACATATATACGACAGGCTTCTTTCAGTTTCCGTCTACCAAATCCACTCACAAGGCTTTGGTCGGCCCGAGGCCATATCAGAAGACACTTGCCCACACATATATATATATATATACATTTATATATACTTGAATATACATATATACACCTATACATACGTGTATGTGTGTGTGTATACAAAATGTATACAAAAATGTATATATATCGAAATGTTTACAAAAATGTATATATATATACATATATACATACATTTTTGTATACATATATATACATACATATATACATACATATATATATACATATATACATACATATATATACATATATACATACGTACATATATATACATACATCTACGAAATCCACTCACAAGGCTTTGGTCGGCCCGATCCTATAGTAGAAGACACTTGCCCAAGGTGCCACGCAGTGGGATTGAACCCGGAACCATGTGGTTGGTAAGCAAGCTACTTACCACACAGCCACTCCTACGCCTATACGTATATATATATACATATATACGACAGGCTTCTTTCTGTTTCCGTCTACCAAATCCACTCACAAGGCTTTGGTCGGCCCGAGGCTATAGTAGAAGACACTTACCCAAGGTGCCACGCAGTGGGACTGAACCCGGAACCATGTGGTGGGTAAACAAGCTACTTACCACACAGCCACTCCTACACCTATATATATATATATATATATATATACTTGTTATATACATATATACACCTATACATACGTGTATGTGTGTGTATGTTTTTCTGTGTGTGTAATTAAATAAACATGTATTCAAAAATGTATATATATACATATATACATACATATATATACATATATACATACATATATACCTACATATATACATACATACATACCATTCTGTCTACCAAATACATTCACAAGGCTTTGGTCGGCCCGAGGCTATAGTAGAAGACACTTGTCCAAGGTGCCACGCAGTGGGACTGAACCCGGAACCATGTTGTTGGTAAACAAGCTACTTACCACACAGCCACCCCAACACCTATCTCATTCCCCCATCTCATTGTGTCTGAATCGAGAAACCACAAATCCTTCCTCTCTCTTGCCATAATATATTAGCATCTTCGAAAGATGAAGCAAATAGATTTCTTTAAAACATCCAAGTCCAGCCTCGAATTCCCCCTCAACAAATTATCATTTTTTCCTTACTAGCAGTATCGCCCGGCGTTGCTCGGGTTTGTAAGGGAAATAACTATATAAGCATTTTTAGAGTGTTTACTTCCCTTATAGATGCCAATTCGGGCTTTCTTAGCCATTTCTGTTTTGGTGTCTTCAAGCC
>NW_021824703.1:35000-36597 GCF_006345805.1 Octopus sinensis | reverse complement strand
CACCACGCACGTACACATAAACATAAACACACACATACATACATGCATACACACATATATGCATACATAAATACACACATATAAAATTGTTGCACTTGGTTTTGTGTGTAGCTGCGTATATGACTATCTGGTAAAGTTAGTTTTCAGAAAAATAAAACATCAACCAGTTAACACGCACATAACAAATACAATTTGTAAAAATACGAAAAGATTTTCTTAGTTCGAAATGTGAATATTGCCTACATTCCATCATTATCCTATCTGTTTCAGATAGAGGATGTGGCCATGCTGGGGCATCGTCATTAGAACAAACGCTGGTTTATTTTAGACTCATTTCCGAATCGTATCACCAGAATCGGTTTTGGAGAAGTAGTGAGATGGACAGAGTTGTCTTTCTTTGTGTGTCTTGCTATGATGTAGATTCATCGGGCAAATTAGATCAAAGATTCTCTAATTGTTCTTTAATCACAGCTATATCAACACCTCGTAGATCTCTAAGAATATTTTGGTAAGATATGGAAAATTTTCGGTCACTTAAAATCCTAAACTGTCACACTATTGGGTTCTTAGCAACTTGCGGCCCGCGGAAATTTCTAAATGACACACTTAACAAAATTTTATCGTGAATGTTGTTTCGTTTTTCTTTAATAAGACATATCATGAAGCAAGCTTCTCGAAAAAAGTTGTCCATGTCTCTTCTTGACGGTGAAGGTAGGATATTTGGGACAATGCAGTGGCATCTAGTCATGCGACTGGTAAAGCATTCAATCCCAAAGATACAAGACCTTTGAACATTTTCTCTGTGTGTGTGTGTGTGTATATATAATTTTTTCCGTAATGAGATAAAAAAAAACCAAGGCTGTGTAGATTTTAGAACATTTATAAATAGGTCTAACAGCTATTTCTAGGATATTTATTATATCCCTTCTTCGGAGACAGTATGAGGTATGGTTGGACCCCTTATTCGCATAATCACCGAACCTGGAACTCTCTCATAACTTCTCTCTCTCTCACTCTCTCTCTCTCTCTCTCTCTCTATATATATATATATATTATATATATATATATATAATATATATATATAATCCGCATCGTCTCTTCAGGGAGTAGAGCCTCATCTCCATAAAGACAGGAATAGATACATACATACATACATACATACATACATACATACATAAATACATACACACAGGCAAACCGGTAGACAGGCAGACAGTCATAAATTTAAGCTTAAAATTACTAAAACATTTTGCTGGCCGCTGAAACTTCAGAAATCCTTTCATTTTGACTCCATGTTTATAAAACACACGCGCGCACACACACACACACACACACACACACACACACACACACACACACACACACACACACACTCACACACACACATGCACATATATTCTTAAAAGGGCCTTAGAATTGAATCCATGTTGTGAATCACATATCGAGAGTAATGCAGTCTCTCTTCTTTTCTATCTCTCTTTCTCTCCCTTTTCCCCTCTCTCTCTCTCTCTTCTATATAAACATATCTGTAATTCTTTAGAGTTTTCGAAGTCTGCATCCACAATGGTGCTCTATGTATTGCTAACGCTGCCCTATA
>NW_021824703.1:15000-27500 GCF_006345805.1 Octopus sinensis | reverse complement strand
AACTGTGATGAAGAGGTGATAAAATGGCGGTAACAACCGAATTTTGCGTCTTGGGAGAGAAGAGTGGATAGTAAAGGGAGAAAGTAGCTGAAATGTGTGAGGAAGATGTTGGCATTGTAAAACGAAAAACAGGAGTGGTCAAGCAGGGGTGACAAATGGGAGGGAGAAGATTATTCAAAGCTGTCAATAGAGGTGGCCAGTTAAATGGCACTTCGATTAGAAAACGGGAATATAATTATTGCAGAAGAACAACAGAGTTACATGAAATCAAGAATATGTCTTTAATCTTTGTATATTGGAGCCATTGCTGTTCTCGTTCCTGTTATCGTTGCAGTTTTTGTTCAGACCCAGATCAGCACATATAAGGCAGATCGATGATGAAGACTGCATCCTCGATATAACTTGTCCGTTTACATTTTAGTTGGTCAGTGCCTACTTTGTCTAATGTACCCTTCTCGTTTTAAGACAATAGAACGTAAGTTGAAGATTTGGCTGCTATTTCTAGCAAATGGAATGACTACATAGTAGATTACTCGTTGGCTGGAATCTTGTATTAGGTTTTATTCTGTTGCTATTGTTTAGCCACATATCAGCTCTGATGTGGCGAACACACATACCAATACATGCATTACGTCTGTAACAGCGTCTTGTTTTTGTCCAAACATGGTGCATCTGGAACAGCATTATACAATATATCGTTTTATTTCTAAAATTTGAGGAAGATTTAACCACTCTTTCTAACTTGTGAGTCGACCACGTAGAGATTTCTTTGTTGGCTGGTATATTCATAGTTAGATATTGTAGACACTCGGAATACGGCGACGGAAAATACTACGAGGTCATGGGTAATTTTAAACAAATGTTTTCACGGGTAATTTCAATCCTCACGACTTCATAACTATCATAAGGTTTTCTGAATTTATTTCCACAGTATATAATTGGCAATACTGTTTATCTTTCTTTCCTTTCTTCAACGAAGACCACACAGTTATAAAGAAGCCAAATGATATCGTGGTGTCATTTATGCTGTAATCAAAAACATGAAGAAATTCCAGCTTGGAATTGAAACCGATAATAATAATAATAATGATAATAATAATAATAATAATAATAATAACGTCTATGGCACCAGGCCAGAATCTGCAGAAGGCATCTCAAGTTGAATGAAATTTTTTAACCCTTTGCCTTTCGAAAGCATTTACAGAAGTTTGCCCACTTTTGCAGACTTTTGGTTAGCTCTTGTTCTGGGTAATATAAAGCTTTTCTTTTATAATTCATAAATTACTCGGTGGCTGTAAAAATGTGTATCATATATGATTCATAGACCCTCGAGGAAATATGTACTGTATATCATGTACGAGACACAAGACAAGCAAATATTTAATATTTATTTTATGGACAGGGGTGGCTTGAAAATAAAGCTGAATGCCATTCTTTTAATCTCTTCAGAACAAGTTGAATGCTATGAGTTCAAATCCCGCTGTGGTAACTTTACTCTCATCCTTTCAAGGTCGATAAAATAAGTACCAGTTGATCACAGGGGTCGATGTAATCGACTTAACCACTGCCCTAGAATTACTGGTCGTATCCCAAACTTTGAAGCGATTGAGTTCATGGCATTATTGATTTCAAAATTTCGCACTAATCCATTAACAATAGGGCTGAATTGATTTCCCATTTAATTATTTAATTATGCTATTTGTTTCCTTGAATCTATTGATTAGAAGTGAAATCAGCTACGGAAGGATATGAACTCAGGTTATAGACAATAGGCTCATATATGGTTGTGTGGTTAAGAGGGTCGCTTTATAATCATATAGTTTTGTGTCCAGCCCCACCGTGCGGCACCTCGTGTAGGTGATCCCTATTACTGCGTCGGTCTCGCTAATGCCTTGCGAATGAATTTGGTAGACGGAAACTGTGGAGAAGCCAGTTCCATATATACATGTATATATATATGTATATATATATATATATATATATATATATATATATATAATATATATATATATATATATATGTGTGTGGTGTGTGTGTGTGTGTGTGTGTGTGTGTGTGTATGTATCAAAAGAAAAACAGGACTCAAAGGATTTTGCGGTACATATGTTTCGTACTTTATAGAACAACTTATTCTTATATCAATACATAATTGATATAACAGATATATCAAAAGCCTTTCTATCTGTTATATCAATTATACATTGATATAAGAATAAGTTGTTCAATAAAGCCCGAAACATATGTAGCGCAAAATCCTTTGCGTCCTGTTTTTCTTTTGATACATATATCTTATCACCTATATAGGTGCTTACATTTATCAAGTATTCACCCTGAATTTATTATATATATATATTATATATATTATATATATAATATATATATATATATATATATATATATATATATATATATATATATATATATATATATATATATGTATGTATGTATGTATGTATGTATATATATATATGTATATATATATGTATATATATATGTATATGCATGTGTGTGTGTTTGTGTGTGTATTTATGTATGTATGTACGTATGTATGTGTGTGTGTGTGTGAATGTGTGTGTGTGCGTGTTTGTGTGTGTATGTACATATGTATGTATGTAAACATCAAAGGGTCAAGGGTCGAAGATCCTTCTCGAGTCGTTGACTTCATTAAGACCGGTTTCTCAAATTCTATGGCGTATACATTCCTCGCCCAACAGGATGGTGGTCCATCGCAGAATTATTCATTTTTGCAAGATCTGTGGACTAGAATAACGTGAAACGAAGTGTTTTTTCTCAAGAGCAAATCTCATTATCCGACCCAAGAATCGAAACTACAATCTCACAAACACGAGAGCAACACCCTAACAGCTAAGCTACGTGCCTACACACACACACACACACACATATACATGCACACACATACAAACACACTCGTACACACGCACACATACACACACGCATAAACACACACGCACACATACATACACGCATACGCACATATACACACATACACACATATGCACTCATACACAAACATATACACACAAATACACGCATGTGCACACACACACATACTCACATACACACGCACACACATACACATACACACACGCATATATATGTGGGATTCTTAGTGTCTATTCGTGTATTTGTTTTTGCGTTTATCACCCACTCCTTGACAACCGGTGCTGGTTTGTTTTTTGTCCCTGGACAAAACGAAAGGACACTTACAGAATATGTAGCAGACTTGAAAATAAGTACTGGAGCCGATTTGGTTCAGCTAAAAATTAAAAATGCTGCAAGGCGATGCTCCACCTTGGTCGTAGTCCAATGATGGGAACAAATGAAAGACATGTTATTAATTATTTATCGTGATGCTCAACCGCTTCTATTGCTTCAGTCGCATGGTTTGCATTATGTGAGATAACGATGATAAGTTCAGCAAACAGCATCTTTTCATTCACATGTTTAAACAAAGAGCAACATTCCTCGGGCTACAATTATGAGTGAATATTTTAAAACAAAGAATGAAACATTACGTAAGCTTCTAAGAATACTTCTAGCACACTTAAATCATTTAGATTAATAATAATAATAATAATAATAATAATAATAATAATAATGCTGATGATAATGATAATAATAATGATGATGATCATGATGATCATGATGATGGTGGTGGAGGTGATAACAACAACAACAAACAATAACAACAACAACAATAATAGAATCCATACGTCGAGTGTGATATTTAATTTAGGAAATTTTCACGATGCGCATGCTTACAAACATAATAAAAATAAACATATAAATGAATACACGAATAAAATGATATAAATACACACACACATACACACACACACACACACACACACGCACATGCATGCATATACACATGCACACACATACACTCAAGCGCAAACGTGCGCACGAAATCACAAGGACAAATATGGCGGATGTCTTCTTCCTGACATATTTACTTGCTATCCAAGTTGCCAGGAATATTTTCGCTATTAAAGAGCTCGGTTACAATAAAGAATCCAGACTGGTCAAAACGAAATTCGTTCCTCCAAATACTCTTCCCTTCATTCGCTTCCTTATTTTAGCACGTTGCACTTGGTTCTCATAGACTTAACCATACTCCGACACCGCAAACACTCTTACTTCTACGCCGGTCTTAATTCCAGTAATAAAGTAGCTTTCTCACCTTCCACGCCGAGATGTCAGCCAATCCAATATCTTCCAGTCTCATCTATACACATTTTCTTTTTGTTTATTTACTTTGCTTTCCTTCTTATATTTTTCAATTCTTTTTTCCCTTCATTTTTCTTGCAGTAGCCATTGTTAAGTATTTCTATCTATCCACTTTCTTTTGCGCATATCCAAAAATTGTTTCATGAGATTCCATTCTTTCATACATACATACATACATACATACATACATACATACATACATACATACATACATATATACATACATACATAAATGCATACATATTTGAATATATATATATATATAAATACAAACACACACACACACACATATATATATATATATATATATATACACCTACATGCATACATATATACATATATCTATATATATATATATATATATTGCCTGCTCGCTTAGCCAGCGGGGTGGCGTCATTTGAAGGCTAAAACAGTGCAAACGTATTGTGACCAGAGATGTGTAAAACATCTGATGGTCTGGTCGGTCACGTGATCACATGATATATATATATATAATATATATATATATATATATATATATATATAATTTTTTTTAAATAGTTTCACACAAAACTATTATCTGCCCAACCACCAAGAAAGACATAACTGCAGTTCATTAGTAAGCAGAACTAATGATAACGATAATTATGATGATGATGATAATAATAATAATTGATCAAGATTGCCGTACAACACGAAGGTAAATGCAGAATAAGAACACGATACGATTTGTAAAAATTGCATCGAGTTCTTTTCGTTGAGTATTGACTTTATAATAACAAGAATAATAATAAAGATGATGATGAAGATGATGATGAGGATGCCGATGATGTTGATTGTCTGAACACAAAATATGGCTGACACCTATGCTGTTTGTTCTCTGTCTCCCTTTAATGTCGTTAACTTTACATTTATATAGAATTCGTTCACTTTTCTCTGGATACTGGAAGCAACGGTATTTCCCAGGTTGTGAGCCATTATTCTTCTTTCATTTCTAAGTTTCTTACTCTGCTTTTCTCACCGAATTCTTCCTCTATCCTTTCAGTACGACCCACTCATACTTTCTCCGTCGCAGTTTTCGTTCGACCCAGAATCTACTTCAGATCCAACACACACAGCGTTTAGCAGACATGCCTTCTACAGAATGCATAAACAAGTTTGAAGCACCAAATGATATCTGCACAGATAAGAGTGGGGATAATAAGGAGTGTTTATTTACTTTTGAAATGTTTGTGTATATACAAAATGAAGCCAAAGCTGCTTGGAAATCTGGTCGATACATAGAACCGATCTTCGATTGAACCTCTTTTACTCATTCCGCTAATACCTTCGCTAATAGATATCTCTCATCAGGAAACACGAATACCACTGACTTTATTTTGGCAAGACGTGGGTGTAAAATCTAATTTATTAAATGCATTATATCTCACAATCTATTACATTTATAATGTATATAAATCGTCCCACAGGTATTCAACAATGATCAAACATTTTCTGTACAAAGATGTTTATGATGCTCAGGTATGTGTGTAGATTCAATTATGTATTTATTTACGAAGACATCATAGAATTTATTGATCCGATTATAGCCATACAGCACAATTATTAACCGATCTCAATCAATATTTTATACATGCTTGGATATATGAAAGTACTGATATCGTAATTGCTATTATAAATACACTGTGGTATTTGAGATTTGTCTTTAACGATCCGGTTTCAAAATCTATCGGAATCAATATATCATTTTTCAGTCGCCAACACTTATTTATCTTTATGGACCAGATTATCTCCTTCAAAATGTAATCCTAAAATCCTGAAATAGATTAAAAACGATTTTATATGACTTACTTCTGCATAGATACCAAAATGCACATTTAACATGAGGCAACGTTAGGTGTCGCTACATAATCGTTCCACCGGCTAAAGTTAGCAACCAAATCTCCTTCGGATCACATCCCACCGTGTTAAAAAACGGATTCATTAGATATCGAGGGCCAATATGCGCAATGTTTAAATAAAAATGAAGGTGCGTGGCTTAATAGTTAAGATATTCAACTCACGATCGTAAGGTGGTGAGTTCGATTCCCGGCGGGCGTTGTTTCTTAGGGTAAACTCAGCTGGCAAAGATGAGTTACACTGTATTTCAGAGAGCCAGCCTTGTGACATCTTGCGATACACTGAATCACCTGGAGAACTACGTTAAAGGTATGCTTGTTTGTGGAGCCTTCGGCCACTTGCGCGTCAATTTTCGAGCAGGCTGTTCCGTTGATCGGATCAACTGGAACCCACGTCGTCATAACTGACTGAGTGTCAATTTATTTAAATAAAAACAGGATGATTACGGATGGAATTTTTTGTTCATGGCTTCGACGGAACCGATTTGAGGCTTATCAGCAACACAAAATCATATTTCAATGATTCTCAATGGATGTGACTCAACGCACTCATACACCGAATGAGTATCTCGCTGCAACGAGAACTTTTAAAACTACGATCTAAATCCAAACTGAGCTACTTGAAAGACAAGTTGGATTAATAAAACAAGGCGGTGAGCTGGCAGAAACGTTAGCATACCGGGCAAAATGTGTAGCCGTATTTCGTCTGCCATTACGTTCTGAGTTCAAATTCTGCCGCGGTCGACTTTACCTTTCGGGGTCGATTAAGTAAGTACCATTTACGGACTGGGGTCGATCTAATCGACTTAATCCCCTTTTTTGTCCCATGTATGCTAAGGCCCCCATCTCCTGTGGGCAATAAACAAATACATATTATATGATATATTTCTGTAGTTTTACTAAATATTTAAATTTATATCAAATGTTTTCCTTAACATTTTATACGAAGCGCAACAGAAACTTTTTATCAGATTGTCTGTACACCAGAAACTCTGAAAGAGTTAGAAACACCGAAGAACCAGTAGATATAACTAAGATATATAAGAGTTACTCATAAATAATGTTAAGTAATGCCAGTGGAATAGTCTTGATTTCTGACTTTGGAACAAGACCAGAGAAATAGAAACAAGACGCCATAAAGTTAATTCACTGAAGTATTTTACAACTTGTAAATTTAAAAGATGACTAGAAAAGTGACACAAGGTCAGCTGCAAGATAAACAATTTATAATTAAGTGGTCGATGGCAAACTTGTTGTAAGTTAATAAATTCTTATTATGTTAAAACAGTGCTGAAAATTTATTATCAAAATGATTAAATCTGGTGTGAAACGACAGAGAAGAGAAAATTGGAATTTTAATCAAAATTTTATTTAAAAGGGAATATAATGTTAGTGGTTCAGAGCTTTAACAGTATGGCGACAATTTCAAACATGTTTTAGCGTTAACTGACCTCATTAGCGAAAAATAATATAACATGACTGTTCAGCGGTACAAACTACTCGGATGTTTTGAACTTCATAAATAATATCACGTTCTGCCGGCAGCCATGTTGAAAATTCATTATTCTGATGAGGTTTGATATGATATTAGGGGGACTAAACTTAGATGGCTTCTTCGTGAAAGAACAATGAATGGCATAATACTTTAGAATGGCTACAAATATTACGGAAGTGTCCCTGCTTTGAGAAAATCTAATAGCAAAGATGTATGCCGACATGTTTAGGGCGGTAAATCAAGAAATATGGAATTAAAATTACAGTCACAATGATCCGAATAATCATTTCTAAATGCTTAACTCTAATGTAAGAAAAGAGAAAGAGGGGAGATAACCTAGACATTTAAAATAACAAGAAATGATTTAGATAAAGTACAATGAAATCTAAAACAAGAACAGAAAAGTGACTTAACTAAAAACTGCTAGACATTTTGTCCGGTACTCTCATATTTTTGCCACTGCTCGATATCAGAAAACGCAAAAACGGAACAAATAAATATATACAATAAACAAATAATAATAACAACAAGAATAAGAATACCAAAACAATCAACAATGGCTGCCACCGCAAACCCATCGCAGCTGCTTCAGCGGAAACACGACAGAAACAATAACAACAACGAACAAAACACCAACAATGGCCGTCACTAGAAGAAAATGGCGACGGTTGCGACGCTTGTAAATGCAAGAAATTTTTCCTTCTTTCTTTCATTATGTATCTTGCAAATGCATTTGATCATTGCTGTTGTTGTTGTTGCTGTTGCTGTTAGTGAGGTCGGAGCATTTTTCATTCCTTAGATATTGTCGTTTCATCAAACTCTCTCTCTCTCTCTCTCTCTCTCTCTCCTCCACATCACGTTTCTGCTGCCATTCTGTTTCCGTTCGTCTTGTCATCGCATTTTGTCACGCTAGTCCTTATTGTTGATAAGACAACTCTTCCTTTCCACTTAATTCTAGCTCCTCACAACCAAACACAAGATATTCTTATTGTCTAATTCTTTTTATTCTCTAATAAGATTAGATTAAATTCCTACAGGAACCTTAGGTTAATAATATCTATATCCTTCTTTCTTTCTCTTTTTATTTTTTTTTGCTTTCATTTTTTCAAAGTATTTTTGTTTTTTCTCCATCCCTTCCATTCATCATTCTCTTCCTCCTTTTCGTTTCCTTCTCTGTCTTTTTCCTCTTGTTCGCTGGAACAGAATATGTTGTTGCTCTTTTGTGGCATACACCTACACAAACATGGAGTAAAGACAAACAATACTAATAGATAAAGTGGTGCGATACCATCTTCGTATGATCTACAATTTACTCGTCTCTCTTTTTCTTTCTTCCATTGCATTGGTCTTTATCTCTCTCTCCCTTTCTCTCTCTCCTTCTCTCTCTCTCGCACTATCTATATCTATCTATCTATCTTTCTATCTATCAACATTTTCAACCATCTTATTTGTTTACCGTCTCATTTCTGTTCCCCTAAACATGCATGCATACAATTCACACAGACAAGCACAACTCACACACACATACATATATACGTACACATTTACATGCATACATTCATACACATGTACATATTTACATATGTGAATACATACACACACGTACATATACATATATACATTCATACATACATTCATACGTATATACATACATATATACATACATATTGCATGCATACATACATTCTTACACACACACACAAACACGCACACACACACATGTATAGTTATATACATTCATCGATACATATATTCATGCACAAATACATTCATACATTTATACATCCAGAGATTCATGTATACCTACCTACCTACCTACCTACATACATACATACATACATACATACATACATACATACATACATACATATATACATACATACATATATACATACATACATATATACATATATACATATATACGTACATATATACATACATACATGCATGCATACATACATATATACATACATACATATATACATACATACATACATGCATATATACATACATACATACATAGATACATACATACATACATACATACATACATACATACATACATACATACATTTAATCTTCTAGTTTGATCTCTTTTTATAAATGATTTTTCATATTTCCTTATCAGTCCTTTATATCTTGCTTGCAACAATGGCTTTCCTAAGTAAATTAACGTTCCAAGACCTCGATGTGAGTTTCTAAATGAAATGTTAATAGTGGTACATTTTAGCTGCGTTTTGTTGTTAGCAGCAAGGTTAATGGATTTAGGAACACCATTGTTCCGATGTCCTAAACATAAAGAACCAATAAGGAAATATCAAAACTCTCTTTCTACACGCATTTTGTAAAGATAATGAATACATTATTGAACTTTTCTCTACTACTTAGTTCAGAGTCTATGTAGATATACAGACTTCCTGCAATTTTCTTTGTCTTTTATACTTAACATTAAGCTCTTTATCTATAATATATATTACACTTCTTTTCTTCTATCATTATATTCATTATAACTTGACAAAGAATAACGCATCCGAAACGTCGAATGTTACTATTTTGCTTCACGGTTTAAAATGTTGAATCTGTTATTTTCTTTTTTGCTGTTGCCGCTTTCCCTCAGCTTTTCATTGTTTTCAAACCAAGATAGACGACAGACTTGATTCCCCGGATGTTGGACATCGTATACAAAATAGTATAACGAAACATCATTTCATACAACATCAATTTAACACTGAATGCTGAAGTATTCTTTTTTTTTTCTTTTTCTTTGTTTTTGTAACAGAGGCTAACTTGAAGCGAATATGAACCCAAAAGAGGAACACTGTGCGAAGAAAAACAACGAGTCATTTACTTTCTTTTATTTATTTCGGGATCTGATGTGATGTTGTTAGTGGTAATAGCGATTTGTTATTTAACAATATGCTTGGTCTTTGAAAGAAAGGACCAATGGGAAAAGTTCTTCCAACGGTAGCCTTGGTTTCAGATAGACTGATTGATTATAAATAGTATAGGGTAGGTCTATATTTTAAGGGTACAAAAGGCAGAGGGCTGGTTCAACCGTTAGCACGCAGCACAAAATGCTTAGCCGCATTTCTTATAGCTTTACGTTAGGAGTCCTAATGCCACCGA
This sequence comes from Octopus sinensis, assembly GCF_006345805.1. Classification (NCBI taxonomy): domain Eukaryota; kingdom Metazoa; phylum Mollusca; class Cephalopoda; order Octopoda; family Octopodidae; genus Octopus; species Octopus sinensis. The sequence goes on along the minus strand of NW_021824703.1, from coordinate 16,751 downwards.
GGTCAACTTTGTCTCAAACTCTTTCGAGGGCCATAAAATAAGCACCAGATTAGGACTAAGTGCGATGTAATCGACTTACCCATTCCCCTCATAATTACTAACTTTACTAACTTTATGCAAGAAGAAACTATTTAAGAAGAAACAACGGAAGGATTATATGGATGAGGTTTGAGTTGGGCAGTATCTTGCGCTTCAAATTTGAATGCAATTGTGCAACTTTCCGGAAGAAAAATTGTCTGCCAAGGGCTAGTAACCTTACTGACGCTGGTATGTTAGTACGGAGGTGAGAAAGTTGTAAAATGCTACGTTCACATCTTCCTCTAAATGCATTAGTGAGGCAACCAAAAATTAAAACTGGTTGTTGACATCGTGAGATGGATGCGTTTGCGTGCATTAGACTAAGAGCACTCCTCGAACCACAGGAGGCAAGCAAAAGTATTAATTACCGTACCATGTGGATGCCTTCTGATATTACGATTATTCTGGCTCGATTATACACACGAACTGTTTCACTTTCATGGCAAACAGCGTTTCGAAATGTAGAAATCAGTAATTCTTAACCGGGGTCCATAATGGCCCTTGGGGTATCAAATAATATTTGTTGGATTTAAAATTTATGTGCAACAATTTAGCAATATTTCTGCAAGTTACAAAATATTTTTCACAAATTTTTATATATTTCTTGTACAAATTTTGAAATGTAAAAAGGCGGTAGAAGCGTTAGCATGCTGGGCGAAATGCGTAGCCGTATATCTTCTGCCGTTACGTTCTGAGTTCAAATTCCGCCGAGGTCCACTTTGCCTTTCATCTTTTCGGGGTCGATAAATAAAGTACCAGTTATGCACCGGGGTTCGATATAATCGACTTAATCCGTTTGCCTGTCCTTGTTTGTTCCCTCTGTGTTTAGCCCCTTGTGGGTAGTAAAGAAATAGGTATTTCTTCTGTCTTTACGTTCTGTGTTCAAATTCTGTCGAGGTCGACTTTGCTTTTCATCCTATCAGGGTCTATAAATTAAGTACCAGTTGCGTACTGGGGTCGATCTAATCAACTGGCCCCCTCCCCCAAAATTTCTGGCCTTGTGCCAAGAGTGGAAAAGAATATTATATCAACCCCAAGGCAGCGAGCTGGTAGAAACGTTAGGATGCTGGGCGAAGTGCTTAGCGGTATTTCCTCTGTCTTTATGCTCTGAGTTCAAATTCCGCCGTGGTCGACTTTGCCTTTCATCTTTTCAGGATCTATAAATTAAGTTCTAGTTGCGTACTGGGGTCGATCTAATCGACTGGTGTCCTCCCACAAATTTTCTGGCCTTGTGCCTAGAAAAGAATTTTCGGAATGTAATAATTCGGGAGCCCAAATAAGACTTTGTTGTTAAAATTATGTACAATGAATAGGGTATATTTCTACGATACATGAAATATTTAAAAACATTTTCATATAATTAAATAAATACACTAGGTTTTTGAAACACCGAATTGCTATGATGGTTATTCACCCCCCCCCCCCACACACACAAGTAACGAAGGAATCAAAGGGATCTATAGGTAAAAAAACAAAGAGTTGAGAACCACCCGTAAAGTTCTCGCAAAAACAATTTTAACGCTGTTGTTTTAAAATCTTTGATCATTAACTTGCTTTAGTCAGTGGACTGCTGCCATGCTGGGATGACACCTTGAACGGTTTTAGTCGAACAAATTGACTCAACGCTTGATCTTAAGCTCTGTACTTGTTCTATCACTCTCTCTCTTGTCGAA
>NW_021824703.1:0-7500 GCF_006345805.1 Octopus sinensis | reverse complement strand
ACACAAACATACATACATGCATAAATAGATACGCTCGGATATATATACATACATACACTTATATATACACACTTATATACGTAACATACGTACATATACATTCATTCATACATACACATAGATACATAAATTCATGCAAACATATATATATTAATTTCTGTGTGTGTGTGTGTAAACATACACAAACATATACACACGTGCATACATACATAAATATATTCTTACATACGTACATGTACGCATACATACGTACACACACACACACATATATATATATATATATATATATATATATATATATATATATATATATATATATATATATATATATATATATATACATATATATATATACATGCATACATATACATACATACACATACATACATACATACATACATACAAACGTCACCTTTAACACAGACTGTCATATATTCCTATGTTGTTGTACGTGGTAGCATGTAATAGCGAAACAAATTGAGTGGAAGGGAGAGAAGAACACTTGAATATAAGGAAAATAATGGAATAAACATTTGGAAAGAATGTGAGAAGGAATGAGCAAGGGAAGGATAGAGAGGAAGGAAAGACGACGGGAAACGAAGGCTGAAGGAAAGAAAAAATGGAAGGAAGAAAGAGAGGACGGAAGAAAGGAAGGTAGAGATGAAGGAAGGAAGAGAGGCCGGAAGGAAGAAAGTAAGTGAAAAGGAAAGACAGAAAGGAAGAAAGAGAGAAAGAAAGAATGAAAGATAGAAATAAAGAACGGGTGGAGGAAGGATGGAATGAAAGAAAAGATGAGGGGAGACAGGAAGTAAAGAATAAAGGAAGTAAGACAGATAGGAGGAAAGAAAGAAAGTAAGAAAGAGAGTTAGGAAGAAAGGAAGAAAGCTAGAGATAATGAAAGATACAAATGAATGAAGGAAAGACGAAGGAACGAAAGACAAATGCAAAAGAAAAAGAGAAAAAGACAAAGTTAAAGAAGCAAAGGAAGACAGGAAGGACGAAACAAAGAAGCAAAGAAAGAAGAATATGAATATGGATGAAAGAAAGAAAAAAAGCGAATGAAGGAAGACGGGAAGACAGAAAGGAAGGCAGAAAGTTTAAGAGAAAGAAGAATGAATGAAAGTGAAATAAAAATCATACAACGAAAGTGTGACAGAATGAAAAATGAAAGTGGGGGAATGACAGAGAAAGAAAGAAAGAAAGAGAGAAAGAGGGAGAGATAGAAAGAGAGAGAGAGAGAAACAATGAGAAAATGCAGAGGTGAACATGGAGTCAAGTTGTTATGTATGGTTGAATGGACATCAGTAGCTTCATATATTATTATATAGCCGTTAGCTATATATCTCAGTGTGATGTATAGTAATGGTGGTGGTTGCGGTGGTGGAGATGATAGTTAGTCGATGTGATGGTGGTGACAGTGTCGGTGGTGGTGGCTTTGGTGGACAGCAGAGATTACGAAAGTAAACGTGATGCGGGTGAGTGGGGAAACTTTCTATGTGTCGTAGATGATGATGATGATGATGATGATGATGATGATAACGACGACGATGATGATGATGGTAGTGATGAAGGTGGTATTCGTGTTGATTGAATACAGTAAAGGTGATAACGATGGTGGTGGTGGTGGCGGTGGTGATGGTGCTGATAGTGATGGTGATGATAAGACAGATTGTGGTAATTATGATGTTGGTAGTAGTAGTAGTAGTAGCAGAATCTGTAGCAGTAGTAGCAGCAGCAGCAGCAGTAGTAGTAGTAGTAGTAGTAGTAGTATGATGACGGTGGGAGAGATGTTGGATGTCATTCGATTCAGTTGTCGACCCCTCACAAACAAATATGAGACTGAATAACGATGCGAAGTTGACAGTAACAGAAATCGTGACATTGCGGTGACAGCAGAGGTGGGGATGGTGGTGGTGGTGGTGGTGGTGGTGTTAGCGGTGGTGGTCATTATAATGGTGATAGTAATAGTAATCTTAGTCCTCCTCCTCCACCTCATCCACGTCGTTGTCGTCATCGTCTAGATGTTACGGCAATATCATTTTGATAATGGTTTTTCAGTTTTATCACAGGATCTGAAGTTTTTAACTGAAGCAAGGAATTGACTGTATCAACTACAGTGATTGGCTGGTACTTATTTTATCGACCCCGAAAAGTATGAAACTTGTGCAAACAATCCACCTCGGTGGCATTTGAGCTCAGATCGAAAAGTCAGACGAAATGCCGCTAAGCATTTTCTCAGAAGTGCTAATGATGCTGTCAGCTCACCGTCCTCTTTAGAAATTAAGAATAAAAAAACGGCGCAAAAGCTTTAAGGTTATGTAATTTCAGCCAATTGTAAGGCACCATTTCCCACATACCAGAACAGGCACTTATCTGATAGTAGAGGGATGTGTGTCTGCTTCTCTGACAAATCAATAGGGTGAGATTAGGGAAATATTTGAATATTTATTTGTTACTTCTAGGCTATCCACTTGTATTTTTTATTGGTGACCTTGATCTCGCTGTTGCTAGTTAAATCTGATAGAACAGACTTATGTTTGGCTGGTAGTTAGTTGAGCGAATAGGTACATCTTAATTAGCCATTGTTCTAGATCAAGGTCCCCCAAGATGGAATAGAATTATTCATGAAGAGTCAAATTTTCTGTTTTACAATTTATCTTTTACTTATTTTAGTTATTGGACTGCGGCCATACTGGACGCACTGCCTTGAAGGGCTTAGCCAAACAAATCGACACCAGAACGAATTTACTTTAAGGTCTGTTACTTCATCTATCGGTTCTCTGTTACTGAACCGCTACGTCGCGGAAACGTAAACAAACCAACATCAGTTGCCAAGCGATGGGGAGGGGAGACAAACGCGTGTGTGCGTGTGTTTGTGTGCGTGAGTGAGTGTGAGTAAACGATGGGCTTCAACACAGTTTCTGGCAACCGAATTCACTTACAAGATATTGGTCAGCGCGAGGATATAGAAGGTACTTGGGCCAGGTGGCGCACAATAATATTGAACTCGAGACCACGCGTTTGCAAACCAAGCTTCTTAACCATACAGGCATTTCTTTTCCTTTTCTTTTTTCCTGTTTTCCTCGTAATTTTTCTTTTACATCTGAAGCTCAAAAAATTGAAGTAGGCGTGTTTTGTGGGAAAAAAAAGAAAAGAAAATGGCATTCTCATTTTTTTTTTCTACCACATCAGACTTAACGATCTGTATTGGAGACTTGTTAATTAGCGAGTTACTAATGGAGTAGTCTAATTTAGAAGACTATGTTTAGTTCTGCTATCTGTTCATCATTAGTTCATAAATAAATGAAATACCATTGTTATGTCCCATTTTTATTGTTATTTGAACTTTAATTAATGGGGTTTAAAAGCAGTATTTTAAATTTTCTCTTTGTCGGTGGTTTTATTATGATAGTAGAAGCGTAAGCACGAATTACTGAGCGAACCAAAGACGAGATAAACTTATAAATATCCATCCATCCATCGGTCCGCTTATCCAGGCGCCAACTTGGTTCTGTGATAAGAAGTTTGATTCCAAACCACATAGTTCTGGGTTCGGTGTCACACAGTGATACGGTGAGCAAGTGTCTTCTACTGTGGACACGGGCCGACCAAGGTCTCGTGATTAAATTTGGCTGAAGGAAACTGAAAGAAGCAACTCGTATGTGTGTGTGTGTGTGTGTGTGTGTGTGTGTGTGTGTGTGTGTGTGTGCCTGTGCGTGCGTGCGTGCGTGCGTGTGTCTTTGACACGCTTGGCAACAGGTGTTCATGTGTTTCTGTCCCTGTGATTTAGAAAAATCGATGGAGAAAGTACCAGGCTTAAAGAGAATTTAAAAACTAGGGTTGATTCATTCGACTAAAATGTCTCCAGTATTGAGCCTTATGACTGAAACATATAATAGATACACATCCAGCCATCCACCCGCTCATCCACACGCCATCTAACTGCCCAGCCACCTACCAATCCACCCATTCTTCAATCAGTCCATTCATCGATTCATCCATCCATCCATCCATCCATCCATCTTACCAGCCAGCCAGCCATCAGGCCATCCATCCAACCATCCATCTTCTCCGCCCATTATTTCTTGGTGGGTGGTGACGGTGTAGTCCCCAGGCACCTCCTCCATTAGGTCCTCTCACACACAGGCGTCATTAAAATGTTCTGCTGGGTTCCTAACCTTGACCAATTGAGGCTATAGATCCTATTCAAATCCCCTCGTTCTTGCCCTACCCCTGGTTCACTTTCCATTTGGCTCGGCATGAAGATTTTCTCTTACGATTCGTTCCTGCGACATTCTAATCACACATGTCCACAATACTAGAGTTGTGACGTCACAATGCAGAGATTTACCTGTTCGACCAGGAGAGACACCTTGAACACTGAGCTACGAACCGTTACTCCTGAGATTCTTCAGAGGAACCTCATTTTGGTCACTTGTATTTGCGGACTTACTCTTGCGGTCGTTACCCAACATTCATGTCTAAAACGGATTTAAGTCACGGTTGCATAGTTGAAAACTTGTATCACTGAAGGATACTTAATAGCATGGAATTATTAACTTTTGGAAAAATTTCAAGATTCCAGAGAGTAATACTGCTTTTAGGTTAAAAATTCTCCATCCTTATCCGTATCATAGGCGCGGACATGGCTGTGTGGTCAAGAAACTAACAGCTTTAGGTCCAGTCCCAATGCGGGGCACCTTGGGTTATGATCTACCACTGTAGTTCCCCAAGCTGACGAGTGCTTTGTGAGTGAATTTGGTAGACGAAAGCTGCGTAGAAGCTCGTTGTGCATGATTTTTCTTTGAGTTTAATTTATTGACAGAGTTCAGGATGGTCGCTAACAAAACAAGATTTTTAGAGTTGAGAGAGTTGCCGGTGTTTGTTAATATGTTTGTTAATATGTATGTATGTATGTATGTATGTATATCTGTATGTATGTATTAGGGAGTTGGGATTGATCGATCACATCTGTTCTAATGCTAGATTAATAGTTTATCAATCCTCAAAAGGAAGAAAGGTAAAGTTCACCCCGGCGGGATTTGAAATCAGAACGTGAAGAGCTAAGAGAAACGCTGCGAGGCATTTTCGCTTGACGTGATACCAATTTTGCCAGTTCACCGCCTGAATCGCGGTTATAATATGCCTTCTAAAATATGCATAAGAACTGGGATCTTAAGGTTGAGTGTTAGCCGATAATATCAAGCCCAAATGCTTATCTGGAATTTATTTTATCGACCTCGTAAAGGAGGAATAGTAACAAGCCGTTTTAGCCATAACCAAATAGTTTTCCAGCTGAAACGTCACAGGGACACAATGATTCGTTTTTATATGACGGTAAGTTGTGTGGTATGAGGAAGATTTGGTTGCTATTTTTAACAGTTCGAGAGACCAAGGAAGGCTGTCTTACTGGCCTTAATTTTTCAACGCACAGACGATTCTGCCAGCTTGCCGCCTTGATCGCGGGCATAATAATATTGTACGGTTACGTGTAACGATAGCCGCCAGTGAAGTAGCAGCCGTTACTGTGGCCTTGACCATGGTTATTGTATTTAAGGTGACAGTGACCGGGGTCAGAGTTGGTGTAGACGTTGGGAGGGGAGATCAGAGATCAGTAGATCAGGGACAAGAGAAGCTGGAAAAAAAATTAATAAACACGAAAAATAAATGAATAAAATATAACGGGTCATGGCTGCAACATTGTCGAAATTGTATGAAAGATATTCACTAAAAACAAAACTAAAACATAATGAAATAAAATAAAAGAAACATAGAAACGAAATCCTTCTCTCCCAACTCCTTCATCGTCTTTCACACTAAATTTCTATCTTTCTTTCCCTCAATTTTTCCCTCTTTATCGCTCTCTCATTATCGCGACACAACAGTGACAGACAGACAGACAGATGTCTGTCATAGCATTGTTGAATTAATTGCAGTGTATGGCCAGCAGAGAAACACTCTATTTCTCTCCCTCCCTCCTTCTCTCTCTCTCCCTCTCTTCTCTCTCTCTCTCTTTCCGTTTTATTTATTTATCTATTTATTTATTTTTTTTTTTCTTTCCTTTCGTTCTTTCTCTAATTTTTATTTGTTTCGAAATACTCGTGCTCCTGTTTATTGCAAATTATACACACTGTCAGTGAGAAATGACATTGATGCACTGTCTCAGCTTCCCTTTGTCGTTATTTTCTAATAGTAGTAGTAGTAGTAGTAGTAGTAGTAGTAGTAGTAGTAGTAGTAGCACAGCAGCAGCAGTAGCAGCAGCAGCAGTCGTGGTAGCAGCAGAGATGGTGCTCATATTGGTGATTATAGTAACAGTAATGATGACGGTGGCAGTGTTGGTGGTAGAAGTAATAGTAGTAGAAGTGGTGATGGTGGAAGAGGTGATGATGGTTGAGGAGGTGGTGATGGTGGAGGAGGTGGTGATGGTGGGGAGGGGGTGATGGTAGTAGTAGTAGTAGTAGTAGTAGTAGTAGTAGTAGTGGTAGTAGTAGAGATAGTGCTGCTGCTGCAGACGTTGGTGAGGCAAATGCAAGAGTAAAAAGAATTTCTTCCATATTTGGTAACTTTAAAAGACAGCAGAGAGAGAGAGAGAGAGAGAGAGAGAGAAGGAAATAGAGGAAGAAGGGAGAGAGAGAGAGAGAGTCCTGCAACGGGAGCAGGTCGAGTGCGTTTGAGCTTTTTAGTCAGATTACTCTAATGGCCGGGGTTCAAATAAAAGATTCTCTTACTAGAACAGCTGTGTACCTCAGCAGGTTTACATCTGAAGATCACATTCCTCACCCCCCAGTCGAAGGCAGGATTGAAATAATGGCCTAAAATTGTTCCACTCACTGCAGTTTGGGGAGAGGAACTGCAGCCACTGCACCTGTCCTGAACATTCCAAACAACAGCAAAAATAATTACGCAAAGCAGACATTGTTATGTGGTTCAGAAGACCGTTTAGAAGCTTGAAAAAGAATAAGTACAGGGGTGGATTTGTTCGTCCAAACCCTTCAAGGCAGTGTTGTGGCATGCTGCATTCCGATGACTGAAACAAGTTAATAACAATGGAAAAGATACAACTCAGCCTGGATATACGGAATAATTGGACATTGCTTGAGGTCGACACCTCGACCTGTCAACCTCAGCTTCCAAACAACTCTTGTAATCTCTGAACTGAGGCACTAGAGCAGCAATGAGCAATCTGCAGCTCGAGGAACTTTCTAACTAGCACGAGTATAAAATAAAAAAAATAAAAAAACTTAGCTTGAATGTATTTTCGAGGTGCGGCCTGCTTGATGGTAAGTTACATTTAATGCGACGCTTTTCGAAATAGTCAGCCCATGCCTACACTAGAGCGTAGATATTGGAGCAACTCGTAAGACCAGGTCACTCAGATAAGGAGGTTAGGAAGGACTATGTTAACATATGGAAGAGTACAACGAGTGCGGACAACACGCATGATGTATCGGTTTTCTTGTGAGGAAATGTTTATTTTAAAGAAATGTAAACATCGATGAA
>NW_021824702.1:32500-41726 GCF_006345805.1 Octopus sinensis | reverse complement strand
ATTCAGTGGAAGTCGCACTTTTTTTTTATATGTAAACATATCTACATTTTTTGTATTAAATATATTTAATATCTTTTGTACAGCGACTTGCCTAACTCGTTTTTCCTTACAATTGCCCTTGTACCTTGGTGTCTGGTACTTATTCTATCGGAAACGTTTGTCGTTATGAGGACATAAACAAACCAACACTCGTTGTGAAGAGGAACGAGGGATAAAGATAAGGACACACATACACAGATCTATCTATCTATCTATCTATCTATCTATCTATCTATCTATCTATCTATCTATCTATCTATCTATCTATCTATCTATCTCTCCCTCCCTCCCCCCTCTCTATTGTCTGTCGGTTCGTCTATCCATCCATCTATCCATCCATCCATCCATCCATCCATCCATCCATCCATCCACCCACCTATCTATCTATCTATCTATCTATCTATCTATCTATCTATCTATCTATCTATCTATCTATCTATCTATCTATCTATCTATCTATCGATATATCAAGTCTGATAAGATAAAGTGTTTGGTACATACAATTAGTGCTGTAGGAAACTTTCTGCAAACCTATTTACTTCCTTCCTTCTTGTGATCTTTTACCTTTGTAACATTATGTCTAAAGATAGAAGTGTAACAATTCGATCTGACTTGATACCAACCGTTTCGGCTGTTTATACAATGAACGTGCATCTACAACATTTTATTTCGTTTTTAAATTAATCAATATTATTCGATATGAAAGCGATAGAAGGTGAGCGCGCTGTTGATAAAAAAAAAACTGGTTACAATAAGGAATCAGTGACAAACAAAGAGGAAGAATGTGAGTGGGATGTAGGGCGAAATGGTAAAATGATCAATGATGGACAAGAAGATGAGGCAAAACAGTGAAACAGGGATTATACACTGTGGTGGAAGCAGAGTAGCGGCGACAGTTACGTACAAAAGAAAGAGCGGGGCAGATTAGCACACACACAGTTTTTCAGTATACAATCTTGGGCATTAACTTAATGGTTTTGGTATTAAGATTTCTGCAACTATGGTGAAGTCTATGCTTCGATGAAGAGGTCACGTCAAGACCGACACATAATAAACAGCACTTGGGAATTCTTCTAATAACATTGGCTAATGACTAATATTGGATAATCCCAATGACTAATATTGGTGCATCAGTCAACATATTCATGTTGACTAATCATCGACGTGGCTGTATGACAAAAAGCCTGCTTCCCAACTACTTGGTTCCGAGTTCAGTCCCACTGCGTGGCACCTTGGGTAAGTGTCTTCTACTATAGCCTCGGGCCGACCAAAGCCTTGTGAGTGGATTTGGTAGACGGAAACTGAAAGAAGCCCGTCGTATATATATATATATATATGTATGTATGTATGTGTGTGTATATGTCTGTGTGTCTGTGTTTGTTCCCTCCCCCCAACATCGCTTGACAACTGATGCTGGTGTGTTTACGTCCCCGTAACTTAGCGGTTCGGCAAAAGAGACCGACAGAATAAGTACCAGGCTTAAAAAGAATAAGTCCTGGTGTCGATTTGCTCGACTAAAATGCGGTGCTCCAGCATGGCCACAATCAACTGACTGAAACAAGTAAAAGAGTGATGCAGAGGGAGAAAAAGAGCGAAGTGACGTTTCGGATATTAGTCCTTCATCAAAACAGAAGGAAAAGAGAAGAATAGGATGTGAAGAATAAGGAAGAGAAACAATGAGTTTATAAAAGTAAAAAGAAAGGGGGGTGGAAGAAGACAGGAGGATACGGAAGGTGAGAACCAAGGAGGGAGGCTGCTTTAGGAGAGGAGTTTAGATGGAAGAAACAGGCTTGTGACCAGGTGCATGAATCACTGTGTACCTGTACCCGGAAGCAAGCATAAGTAGGAGTGTTGTGTGTGTGTGTGTGTATGTGATGTTAGTTGGTGTATAGACGGGTGAAAGTGTGGGGGTATGGTGGCGTTGGTTATTTGGCTGAAATTTTATATTGCTTTGTGCAATAGTTCGACGGGTAGTGTGGAAGCGTGTGTGTGAGGGTGTTGGGGCGTATGGGGGTGTGTAGAAAGAAAGGTATTGATGACGCACATGTGGTTACATGTTTGTGTGTGCGTGTGTGTATGTTTTGCTAAAGTGAATCATTTCCTTATAACTTAAATGGTTTATGCATTGTAGACAGGGAGAGAAAGAGACTAACCTTGTTATGAGTACATAAAAAAGACCCCTTAAGAGTACATTGAACTCTCCTTATGATAAAACTGAAGACTTAAGAGTACACAAAAATGTTCTTCCGAGTGTACATAAACCCGATGAGTACATAATGACCTCTATGAGTACGAAGTATGTACTCGTAACACACTTATTAGAATATACACGACTCTAGATTTAGAAGTACATTTAGAGCGGGAAAATGCCTCAAATATCTAATTGAGAATGTTTTCATAAACATCATCATCATCATCATCATCGTCGACGTCGACATCGTCGTTGTCATCAAACTCAACATCTGCATCATTTAACATCCTCGTTCCATGCTGGCATGGGTTGGGCGGTTAGACAAAGACGCTAAGTATTCAAAACCTGCATCGCGCCTTATAAAAAAGGATTGATAATGTAACTCGAAATACGCACGGAGCCGACACTCATAAGGCAAGTATGACTTGGGTGTAAGGACCAGGTTTTCACACATTGTTTTATTAAAAACTACGATTAATTTGAAAATACTAAAAAAACAAAAAAAAAACAAACAAAAAAAAACAAAAAAAACAAAAGAAAGAAAGAAGTCGAGCATCATTCATGAGAAGAGACTGATACGTCAGTCTATGTTTAGAATGCGTTCGATTAGATGTTCGATAGACGTTCGACAGTTTGGGATTAATTGTAATAATTGATTGACGAGGTTTTCATAATTTTGTAAAAGAGCAAAAAAATCTATTTAAATAAACCTGATGTGCTTTATATTAAGCACTGCGTGCGATTATATGCAACTTGCTTGATTCGTAAGCACACACACACACACCCACACACACATGGTACACACGCAAACACACACACACACACATGGTACACGCACAGAGTGCGAAGGGTATTTCTAAATGTTGCAAGATCTTTGTTTTATACATAAAGTGCAGATGGAACTGAAAGCCTCCGGTGAGAATGTTTCATCTGTAGCAAAAAGAAAAGAAAAATAGATTCTAAACGTTCAGATATTATAAGATCACCGCAATTCATTCAACGGAGTCTAAATATAATCGATGATGATCTCACAGAAAATCAATGAGACCCATCGCAGAAGAACTTTACGTGTCGGAGTGAACTGTCAGAACTGCGGTGCACAGGAAGACATTCGACACAGGTCAAATGTACTAAGAGAGAGGCCAATTCATGTCTGCAAAGACACAGGAAAACCTTTTGATTCATAATAAGCCTCACAAACAAGGCTTGCTTTGGTTCTTCTCTGATGAAAAACCTTTGACCAAAAACCAAAAGACCAACAGAAAAAAATGACAGATGATTACGTGTAGAACCTTCTGAATTCTCCAGTGTGATCCACACTAAGTTTTCAGTAACTGCAATGGTTTTAGGAGTGATGAGTAACGAAGGTCATGTTATGGCACCTCACATCTTCCCACAGAGTCTTAGAATAAATGCTGCTGGATACGTTGAGGTGCAGGAGATGGTTTTAAAGTTTTGAACGGAGCGACGATGCAGTGGATGGCCATACATGTTTCAACAAAGCTCAGTCCCTACTCACAAAACCTATGTAATGGTTATAGAGCGTGCATACCGAAGGCAGAAACACACCTTTAGTTCATATAAGTGATATCTATCATTATATATAATTTAAGCATTAATTTTCTTCTTACATTTCACATTCACTAGATATATCTTTTCCAAGACTTTACGGTTTTATTTAAATTACATATCGTTATATACTTCTCATTTATTTGTTTTTTTTTCTTTCCTTTACCCCTCCTCTTTTTATATGTTATCTTTGACGTTATTTTCTCTAACGACTTTTTAAAACAAACTTAATAGCGTTCAGTTAATCACTATACAGATCCATCATATTTTGTTAAAATGTCTTATTGACGACTTTCATTTGAATAACAGATGTCTTTAACTCCATTTATATATATAATTACAATAAACTTTTTCACTTTGTTGCCTGCTTGTTTGAGAAGAGCTTCTCACTGTGTGGTTAAATACAGTTCGAAACGACAGTAGCTTGCATTGTAAGGGACATAGTTTTAGTTAAAGGAACACGATATTTTTTAATACAGAGCAACCACTAAGCTTTATCACATAATTCGGTCTCGTACAGCAGTCGTACACCATACCATTGATCAGCCCGCCCAGTTCTCTATATATCAAGAGTCCCTATCATTCCTGAGTGGCATTGAAAAGAATGAAATGAGACTAACAGCGAACACATTCAAAGACCGTTACCATCATCAATTTCACTCATTTAGATCAAGGAATAGGGTAAACTCTACACACTTTCCCCAATGTATCTGGAAACTCAGGGTCTGAATGCCCATCAGTTCGATGACCTAATGAAGTAAAACTACTTCGTATTCCAATGGGTCACGATATTGCCTGTTTTGCTTAACTGAGAAATTCTAGATATTGAAATACAGAGTACAGCTATTATATAGCTAGCATCATCAGGCGATGGTTATCATGTTTCCTGGTGACTGATAAACGCAGGTCAACCAACATCATTTCAAAGCCACAGTATTTGAATACGATATATGTAGTGTAACTGACCACAAGCCTATTTCATATCTCAGTTGTCCAGCAATTTTCGACCAAGTGACTAAACTTGACGAAAAACAATCAAATTTGTTAATCATCTGTGGACATGAGATCACCGAAGATAATCTGCGAAATAGTCTGATCGATTGCTCGTATATTTCAGATAAAAACAACCCCAACAAGTAATAATGTAGTGAAGCACTATCTGTTAGCCATTATATATACAAATGTACGTTGGTGGTAACAAACGGAAGGAACAGAACTCAGTATAAATAGGGCAAAATAATAATTATAATTTATGGAAGCTGTTAAGCTTTTATAATCATCTTTAGAGGCTGTTATGGCGGAACATAAGCGATAACAATCGCAGAAGAAAATGAAAGACGGTGGAAGAAGAGGCGCTCCTCATTGGCGGAATGGGCATCGCGTTAATATAACGTAAAATTAGTAAAAACTCACTTACGTGCTGTTGACAGCGGAGGTAACTCACAGGATACGGTCAAAGGGCGGTAAATAAAGTAAATCTTGTAATTAATCTAGAAAAGGAAAAGATGAAAAATAGATATATTTATATACACGAATATCATACATATATATATATATATATATATATTATATACACGAATATCATACACAAACAGATACACATAGACATACACGCGCGCGCCCACACAGGGTATATATACACACACATATACATATACGGACATAAATATACACATACCCGCGTGTAAAAAAAGAAATTACAGGGGAAGTGCACTACACTGAAAAACTAAAAATAATAGAAAGGGATTTGGTCTATTAATTATAGGGATAAATATAAGGAAGATATGTTTGCGGGTCGAGCTTTATCAGAGCGCCCAATTAAAATGATTAAACTCATGTTTAGTCCTATAATAAGTATGTATATGTACAAATGACCTAAAGGAAATATAACACACTTGAAAATGATGATAAAAATGATGATAATAATAATAATAATAATAATAATAATAATAAAATAATAATAATAATAATAATAATAATAATAATAATTGCCAATCTATGCCAACATTATGGAATAACAACAGAAAAAAGATGGTATAGGCACACACCAGAAAAGGTCACAGAAAACGAGAAAGCAACCATACTCTGGGATATGCCGATACACACAGATAGAGAAATTAAGGCCAACAGACCAGATATAGTTGTCAGAGATCATGAAGAAAAAAAATGCTTTCTAATTGATGTATCAATACCGGCAGATGACAACGGTCTCTAAAAGAAATGGAGAAACTCTCAAAATACAAAGACCTGGAAATAGAGGTAACTAGAATGTGGAATCTGAAAACAGAAACAATCCTATCATAGTAGGTGCATTAGGCATGATAAAAAAATATTCAGACAAATACATAACAAAAACACCAGGACTTACAAACACATATAACATACAGAAAATTGCACTACTAGGCACTGCACACATCCTACGCAGAACACTTTCCATACAATAACCATCAGAGCATCACAACAAATCACAGCACATACCCAAGGCACACAGAGCTGCGCTCGGTAGTGAAGTGAAAGCACGCTATAAAAATAAAACTACTGAATAATAATAATAATATTCTGCTCAATACCACAGATTTGCTTGTCAGTTGTTTGACCTTAACCAGTTGAGCATGTCCCTTAGTGGCTGATGGTATGTGCATCTCTGATCACGAGCAGAAGTAGTGGGAGAGCATCATAGCCGTGTGTTGAGAGGGATTGTTTGGGGTTTGAATAATCCACCTTTGAAAACATGGGTGTTTCGTTCAACATCCTTAAACAACTCTTATTCAAGGACCTTTTGAGCGGGATGGGTTACTCGACCAGAAGAAAATTCTAATTGGGCCCCACCTGCAAGGTCATGTGCTGTTTATCTTGATATGAGATCACCATGTTGAGCACATATGGTTGTGATGCATGTGCCTGGTGTACCCTTATCAGACGGGTAGTCATGATGGGTGTAGTGGGCTTCGTATATTTTACCCCAGTGTCACTTTTATGGCATGCACTGCTCTTTCACTCAATAATAATAATAATAATAATAATAATAATAATGATGATGATGATGATGATGATGATGATGATGATAATAATAATAATAATAATAATAATGATGATGATGATATGCTACAGCTGCTAATACTACAACTAGTACTATTCTGATAGCACAGGAATCTGAGGCCCAACTACCACTACTAACACTACCCCACCCCTACTACTGTTGCTGCTGCTGCCACCACTGCTGCTACTACACGTAGATACAACAATTACAACAACAATAAAGGCAGTCATTGACAATGGCGATAGAAGACTGAAGAAGAGTCTGTTCACCGAAGAAGATTACAAGTGAGCAATGGACTCTCTGGAAAGTCGTTCAGCATGACAGAACATCGCTGAGGAAGGCCAGATCAAATAGTGTAATTTTCTATGCGGCTGTCCATGTGAACAGCGCTGGAAATTGGTGCCACCCCTGCCCTGCATAACCTCTGAGTCTGTTAATATAACAATGACAAATAGTAAAAAAAAATAATAACAATAATATCAGTGATACCAGTGATGATAATAATAAAAGTAATGAAAGGAAGCTGGTGGAGCCTTTCCATGTCCTGATTAATGATATACATCTAGTAATGGTGTCACAATAAAAACACTGGTAATTGCGCAACCTGATAATCGCTACCTCATACGAGTACAATGAAAAAAACAAAATATTGTGAATAACAGTGGTAATGAAACTGAAGCCATTGATGGTGACAGTGTTGCACCCGGCAGGCTCAGAGATTCTGGTCCGGCTCCAGCCTGTCGATATCCAGAAAGGGACCACCACACACCGCGTAGATGGAGCAAGCAAATTAATGCTGTGGTCATGGAGTGTTACTGCTTGAGCAACCCGGTAGATGAAAATGGTGCTCATATTAGGGGTTACCGACAACGTATGTATGATCCTGGGAGAGAAAAGGGATTGTTTCAAATCACGGAACAGAGACTATGTGATCAAGCTAGAGCAATAATAAAAAATCGTTGGTTCACAGAAGTAGAGCTCAAAGCTATCAAAAGACTGGTCTTGGAAAATAACAGCAGATATAACGATGAAAATACAGTTCTTACTAATAAGAGTAATCCCATAACATGGGAAAGGAGCAGTGATAGCTTACTTGATGAGAAACATATAGATGATCTAAAAGAAGACCATAAAACTAATGGCGACATGACAGATAAACAAAAGGCAATCTACGACAGAATAAAGGCAAGACTACAGGAGAACGGTAACGACATTATTTGCAACCTTAAAAAGGTTCCCTTCACTCCAACCCTCCTCTTTTCTCTTCACTCCTACCAACCTTCTCCCTTCCCCCTTCATCGTCACCCCTCCCTCGTAACCACACACACCCCTACACAATCAAACCCCACCTTCCCTATCACTCTAACCTCACCCCATCGCTTACGCCCACTCCCACATACACCACCTCTAACCCCACCCTCAGCCTGACCCACACCCCACCCTTCCTTTCCTCACTCTCGCCTCTCCCACCTCCCAACACCACACACCACACACCACTACACCATACACCACCACTACTTTATTATCTCCTCTTCTCCCTAGCTCTCCTGTGTGACCCCTCTGTCCGGCATTCGCCATGATAGATCGCTAGCCACTACACATTCTTTATTTTCTCTCCTTGTTTCTTTCTGTGTTCCTTTCTGTAGAAGAGCGTAGGCTCGAAACGTTAAAGACTTTTTCACTTCCCGAGCGTTATACTAATACATCTGTTTGTTGTCTACACCACCTGTCTTCGTCTTTTGTTTTTTTTGTGAATTCTCCCTATATATATATATGTACACACACACACACAACACACACACACACACACACTCACACACACACACACACACACACATATATATATATATATATATATATATATATATTATATTATATATTATATATATATATATAAATGTATGTATGAGTGTGTGTGAGTGTAGGTTCGTTCATGTCATTCAGTTTTTATCAAATTTTTAAAACTTCTTATGATTTTTAAGAAAATCTCAAATATTGACTGTATCAAGTATCTTTTGAAAATCTTTTAAATATATATATATATATATATATATATATATAATATATATGTGTGTGTGTGTGTGTGTGTGTGTGTGTATATGTAAACATGCATGTATGTATATATATATATATTTATATATATATATGTATATATGTATATATATATATGTATGCGTATATATATATATATGTATAATATATATGTGTATATATATATGTATATATATATACATATATATATGTATATATGTATATATATATTTGTATATATATGTATTTGTATATATATATATATATATATACATATATATATATATGTATATATATATTTGTATATATATGTATTTGTATATTATATATATATATATATTATATATATATATATA
>NW_021824702.1:15000-17500 GCF_006345805.1 Octopus sinensis | reverse complement strand
TCTATACACAGTATCCATCCAATTAAAACCTACACCCTATGTAGATCCAGAGAACAATTACATACAGCATTTTTTCAGTGAACATCTATCTGGCATATCTATCTGCCGAAAACACCTACTCTCTACTTATCCAGTCTATACAACACACAGTTCTTATCCATTCAAAATCTATACACTTACATTCTCCAATTCAAGGCATTTCAATGCACTGTACATATTTACTTAACATCAACATACTTTTGTACAATAATCTTAACCAAGGGACGTCTAAACATTCTCTAATTTATCTAAAATACAAAATTTATACATGGTCGTAGAAGTAAAAGAAAAAATTCAAAACAAAATCATGACAATTTCAAAGAAGGTATCACCGATTCGCAAGAGTAAAATTAATAGAACAACCTTAAAAGAAGTTGAGAGTTTTAAACATTTGGATTCGATGATTACATCAGATGGGAGGAAATCATTATGTTAAAGACTGGACAGGTGAAGCACCGTTTTTGGTGAGATCGAATTTATATTATCAAATAAACGGCTCTTAATAAATAAGACCCCAAAAAACTGCTTTTATATGATCACTCAAAATAACCAAACCACATCGTCAGACGTGTGTACATAATTAAAATACACATTGATCTGCGAGAAACTTCAAGAAAATGTTTATAAACATACAGGTTGAAGGAAGGGGTTCCTTTAATATTTAACCAGTCAACGCATTGGTTGGCTAAATATTTAATATATGTATGTATGTATGTATGTATGTATGTATGTATGTATGTATGAATGTATGTATGTATGTATGTATGTATGTATGTATGTATGTATGTATGTATGAATGTATTGTAACTCGGATAGGTTATTATTCCAATAACAAACACCCGCACTGGTTCTATTTTACTTCTTGTATTATTAAGTGTCTCGACTAGTTAACCGAGCTCAGACATGGTTGTGTATAAGCGTAGGATTGCATGTGTATTGGCATAGGCATGGCTGTGTGGTTAAGAAGGTCGCTTTGAAATCATGTGTTTCAGGTTCAATCCTACTGTCAAGTAGTTTGCATAATGCCTTGTGAATAAATTTGGTGAACGGAAACTGGATAGAAGCCCGCCGTTTGTGTGTGTGTGTTTGTTTGTGTTTGTCCTCTCTCTACCGCTCCACAATTTGTTCTGGTTTGTTAACGATCCCATAACTTAACGGTTCGGAAATAAAAGACCGATAAAATAAGTACAAGACTTAAAAAAAAAAAGTAGTGAGATTAATTTTGGGGGGCTAAATCTTCAAGGCGGTGCCCCAGCATGGCCGCAGGGGAATGTTGGAAACAAAGTAAAATATAAAAAATAAAAAATTGAACCGATTAACTTATTGATTGTTTGATTGATTGTTCGGTTAATGAGATCCCCCTTTTCATTGCCATTCGCCACATCATCGATGGACATGGCCTCTCCTCGCCAGAGTTGTAGTAATACTTTTTTGAAGTGAGACAGAACCAGCGCAGTCTGTTTATTATTCACATGATGACCCTCCCAGATACAACGAAATCAGATTCAGTGCACGAGTTCACAAGAATATTGAAAAACAATCTATCTATCTATCTATCTATCTATCTATCTATCTATCTATCTATCTATCTATCTATCTATCTATCTATCTATCTATCTATCTATCTATCTATCTATCTATCTATCTATCTATCTATCTATCTATCTACATACATACATGCATAACATTGACAAAGTTTGTCAAAATTCCCAACTACCACTTCTCCTTCATAAAGCAATGGTCAGCTCGAAACCGGAAACACGTGATTGGAAAGGTAATTTCTCACGCATGCAACTTTGTTTGCTTCTTTCTTTCTTTCTTTCTTTCTTTCTGTCTGAGTATACGTGTGTGCGTGCATATATAAATGTATATGTGTGTGTGTGTGTGTGAGTGAGTGTATATATATGTGTGTGTGTGTGTGTATATATATATATATATATATGTGTGTGTGTGTGTGTGTGTGTGTGTGTATATATATATATATATATGTGTGTGTGTGTGTGTGTATGAATGTACAAGGGGGTGTTGAAAAGTTGCTGGCTTCGGGTAAAAGAAAATAATGGAAGATCAGTTATTTATGATTGTATTCAACATGTGCCCCTCTCAGATTCACACACTTATTGCAGTGGTCCTTCAGTTTTTCTAAGCCCTGCAAAAAGGAACTCGGATGGTCGGGCCCTCCAACCAGTCCTTTCGTAACACCCTTAAAAGCCAAGAGTTTTTCAGCACCCCTCCCCCGCCATATGTATGACAACGATGAAACGATGGCGACTACGGCGACGACGACGATGATAATGGCGATGATGATAATGGTGATGATGATAATGGTGATGATGATAATGGTGATGATGATGATGACGACGCCGAAGTTGATGCTGCTGCTGCTGCTGCAGTTGATGATGAAATAAATAAAACGCTTAGAAATAATTCTGTGATAATAACATAAAAATATATTTAGCTG
>NW_021824702.1:0-10000 GCF_006345805.1 Octopus sinensis | reverse complement strand
TTAAAAAATTGTTAAAATATTTTGTGCATCGATGAAGTAGAAGCAATTTATTGCAAATAAACTTTTAACAAAATCATGCATGGACTGCCAAGGGCCATTCGGACCCCGGTTGAGGACCAGTCTTATAGATTGTCAATGAAGCAAGTCTCTCTGTCAAGTTAAGAGAAATCGTAACATGCCGTAGAATTTAACTATAATCCTGACTATGGATTGTCAAATGTGGCTGGCGGTCTCTATGTGGATCAGGCCTGGGCGACAGCAGGTAACATGAGCCATGTCTCATCCCCAGGCGAGCCGCATACTAAAAATATCCAAGATAATGATTTTTCGTTAAGTGTGCCATTTAGAAAGTGTCGTGGGTCGCCGTTTGCTGATGGCTGCTGTAGATTGTCAAAGAAGTGTGGAGGTCTGTATCTCGATAAAATAGATGGTAACATGCAAGTATTGAACACAAAAGCCGTCTATAGGATTATCAATTGAAATTCCGCCGAGGTCGAGGTTGCCTTTCATCCTTTCGGGGTCGATAAATAAACTACCAGTTTCACACTGGGGTCGATGTAATCGACTTGATCCCTTTGTCTGTCCTTGTTTGTCCCCTCTGTGTTTAGCCCCTTGTGGGTAGTAAAGAAATAAGTATTTCGTCTGTCATTACGTTCTGAGTTCAAATTCCGCCGAGGAACACTTTGCCTTTCATCCTTTTGGGGTCGATAAATAAACTACCAGTTTCGCACTGGGTCGATGTAATTTGTCTATCCTTGTTTGTCCCCTCTGTGTGTAGCCCCTTGTGGACAATAAAGAAATGTATAGAATTATCGATTGAAGTGGGTTGGGTTGTCTCTATTAAGGTGAGCGAAATGGTAAGAGAATGTAGCAATCGGTCAAAAAGCTTGTCTCTAGATCGCCAACGATCGTCAACGATATTGGGGTGATAGTTCCTTACCGATATCAGAGAAATTGTAGCATAATGTCGTATTTATGGTAAATAGAATCCATCGCAACCAAACAAAGACCGCTAAGTGGCAGTTCGCTCTACTAGAAATAATAACCAAGTCCCCATCAAAGTACATGCTACAGTTTTTAAATAAAAATGTGAGAGCACATTGGATTAGTCGTGTGTGAAAATGATTGGGCAGTCACAGTTATAACATGTTGGCCATAGACCAAGGCGTTGCAACCATTCTGGATCAGAATTCTTGATAAGCACACACGCTAAGCAGATATTGCAGATCAAGTTTCCCGCCATTCACTACCCTGGCGATGCGTTTTCGAGCAACTCATTAAAATTCTGTCAGAAA
Source organism: Octopus sinensis (assembly GCF_006345805.1). Classification (NCBI taxonomy): domain Eukaryota; kingdom Metazoa; phylum Mollusca; class Cephalopoda; order Octopoda; family Octopodidae; genus Octopus; species Octopus sinensis. The sequence continues at coordinate 8,705 of NW_021824702.1, read as the reverse complement.
AATGCACAAAAGCCGGTGATATATGGAGGAACTTGTTTGTGGAAAGTGCCCTCAGAAGAAACCAAGGCTACGAATTAGTGATTCGGTAAAGATCCCGTTGAATGCACATGAGATATAAGGGATCAATTGGGAAAGCAATGCTTGTCTTCGCCACACATGGAGGAAAGAAGTAAAGGAAGAAGCGGGTAGTTTAAAAAAAAAAATCCGGAAAACAAGCGTATTTTTCATACAGAAAAAAGAAAATATACATGGATGCATACGTATTGAGAAATTTACAGCTACTCCACCCGGATTACAAGTTCGAAGTCATATTTGTGGTTACTGGGGTACTAGGATATGTAACGAACTACCTCAATTGGAAAATTAGGGTTTTCAAAGAGGAGAAACCTAATTATAACACTACAGACACAAGTTATCAACGGAACTCTCAAAATATGTAAAACTCTTTCGATGGGGAGTGGGGGTAGGGAAATAGTCCCACCTGCTCACCAAACCAGCAGGGTGGAGTCATTCGAAAGTTAAAACGATGCTAAACGTATTGAGATCAGCGATGTGTAACAACATCTGATAGTCTGGTCGGTCACGTGATCACGTGAGATATATATATATGTTTATATATATATATATATATATATAATATATATATATATATATATATATATATATATATATATATATATATATATATAGAGAGAGAGAGAGAGAGAGAGAGAGTAGGTAGATGCTGAAATACCCGGTACAATATCAGTTCATCTGAGCGAGACATTTAATTATTGAGAGTGCACAACGCCTCAACAGGTTGTCGTAGTTATGCCTTTACATCAGTGTGAATTCAACAAAAGAAGGTTGGATCTAAATTGTGTACAACGAATGGATGGAATATTTATCACAATTTGCCTCTCATATATGTGTGTGTTAGGTGCATACAAACATGCATACATCTATACATACATTCACGCATATATATCCATCCATTCATACATTCATACATACATACATACATACATACATACATACAAGCATGCATCCATACATATGTGTATATGTTTGTGTGTGTGTGTGTGTATGCATATATATATAAGTATGAATATATATATATGCGTATATATACATATATATATATATATATATAATAATATAATAATAATAATATAATAATATAATAATAATAATAATAATAATAATAATAATAATAATAATAATAATAATAATAATATGACAACAAAAGAATGAATTATGTAAATAGAGGAATTTATCTATAAATATATATAATACGAGAGAATTAGTTGGTTGTCATAATAAAACTCAGAGTTTCGGATGCCGGGGCTGAAGTCTGCTCCGGCATCTCGTCAGTTCTGTGTGTAAGTCGACTTCAGCCCCGGCATCCGAAACTCTGAGTTTTGACAACCAACTAATTGTCACATATTATATTTATAGATATATGTATGTGTGGTGTGTGTGTGTGCATATATATATATATATATATATATATATAATATATATATATATTATATATATATGTATGTATATATATATAGATGTATGCATGCATGTATGTATGTATATATATATATGTGTGTGTGTGTATAATAAAATAATAAAGAGGAAGTTCTTGGTACAGTATTATATATATATTTGAAAGAATGAATAGAGATGGCTTTTTTTGAGGGAATAATTTTTATTTTAATCTTAATGTTTAAGATTAAAATATAAATTGTCACTTCAAAATAGCCATCTCTAGTCATCTTTTCATATATATATAATATATATATATATATATATATATACCGAAGTAAAACACATAAATGTGAAACAAGGTGGAAAAAAAAAAGAGTACTCAAATACCAGTGGTAGAGTAATATGCTTTATTTAAAGCAGCAGAAAATTCAACAAAACCTGTTACTCTGAGTTTTACGTTCTAGCAAAAACTGTCCGACGAGCGGGATTGTGAAGCTCAGAGTAACAGGTTTTGTTGAATTTTCTGCTGCTTTAAATAAAGTGTATATATATATATATATATTATATATATATATATATATATATATATATATATATATGTATGTATGTATGTATGTATGTATGTATGTATGTTTGTATGTATATATAAAAATATAGATCTATATCACTCTCTCTCCCCTTCTCTCAAGTCATATACATACATATATTTACATACACACACACATATATGTATGTACATACGCGCACACGTACCAAAGAGCTAGATACTCGACCGCCTTCACTCTTTCTTTCTCTCTCCCTCTTTTTCTCCCTCACACACACACACACCACACACACACACACACACACACACACACACTCACGCACACACAAACACTCGTACGGGAGCATATGTAAATGCTATTGGAACGTCTGTGATTCGGAATGGAAAAATTTACGTTGCTGACGTCAGAAGTCCGTTCCATTAGACTGAGGCGGAGAATGTGTTATAAGTATGGCAACCTGAGACCTGGACTCTCCCACTCCCTTTCCCCATCCTCCTCTTCCTGCTCCTCTTTCCCTTCTTCGTCTTCTCCTTTTTCTTCTTCTCTTTCTTCTTCTTCTTCTTCTTCTTCTTCTTCTTCTTCTTCTTCTTCTTCTTCTTCTTCTTCTTCTTCTTCTTCTTCAACTCCCCCTCTTCCTCTTCCATGTCGCCGTCGTCGTCGTCGTCGTCGTCCTCCTCCTCCACCTCCTCCTCCTCCTCTTCCCCCTCCACCTCCCATAGAGTCTAGTTAGCATTCAGGCCTGCAATTCAACACTGACCGCACTGACGTCACATCCATTCTAATAAAGAAGACAAGTAGTAGTAGTAGTTATAATCGTAGTAGTAGTAATAGTAGTAGTAGTAGTGGTGATGGCGTTGGTGGTGGTGATGGTGGAACTCGTCTCTATCGCAATGAGTGGTAGTGAAAGGAGGCAATAGGAGGCTGAGGTGGTGTATGTGTGTACACTGACACGTGTGCTTACATGCATACATATATGTACTCAAACACACACACACACACACACACCACACACACACACACACACACACACAAACACATATATAATATGTGTGTATATTGGTGTATACTTGGAGAGCAACTTATGGTTTACCTGTTTTCCCAAAGAATTTCCCAAATTTTTTTCTTAAATCTCTTGTCTTTAGTTTCGTGTAATAACATTCCAAAGTTGCCGCTCACGTCTGCCTGTAGTTCCGGAGCGCTTTGCGGAAGTCAACAAAGTAACATAGGACTAACGATATAACTAATAAAATCGTCATTGCCAGATGTAAAAGTACACACCCACAACCACACACACACACACACACACACACACACACACACACACACCACACACACACACACACACACACACAGAGTCGCATTCTCGTACGCACACACACATATGCTGTTGGCCATTTGGGACCAACAGGATGAAGACTTCTTGACCAATGGGATCGAAGCAATAATACGAAACTCTCACTGGGAGTTTCAAAGACCGAAGAAATCGCGGAATGTGAGAAACACCTCTATAAACCGGAAGGGGTTGAGTGAAAGACCTTATACAATGGACGGAAGATGCAGACATATGTGCGCGCGCATATATATATAAGAAGATAAAGAAAATATAGCGTAGAAGATTAATGATTACGTTGATTGAGGGCCGTTTCTCCTGTCACATGCAAGTGCTACTGAATGCATCAGTGAACATCTTTGGAGAGATTTGGTGTTGAAAAACGCCAACATCTTCGAAGTTAAGTCTGGTGTCTTAGTTTTACTTTTATAAAGATCTATGTTTTGCATGTTGTTTATATTCTGAACCTGGCTGGATTGAAAAAAAAAAGACCTCAAAAACATAGGGGTAAATATGGAGATATGTGGAGGTGCGTGGCTTAGTGGTTAGGGTGTCAGCATCATGATCGTAAGATTGTGGTTTCGATTCCTGGACCGGGCGACGCGTTGTGTTCTTGAGCAAAACACTTCATTTCACGTTACTCCAGTCCACTCAGCAGGTAAAAATGAGTAACGCTGCGATGGACTGGCGTCCCGTCCAATTGGGGAACACATACGCCATTGAAACCGGGAAACCGGGCCCATGAGCCTGGCTAGGCTTTGAAAGGGCGCATTTATTTATTATTTAAATGTGAAGATAGGGTATCTGCAGGAAACAGTGATGTTTGGAAGAGCAAGAATCGTTCGTAGAGTTCTGGAAATCTGAATGGAGGGTGTTACTTTAGTGCACGGGACCTCTAATATTTTGCTCCCCGAGCAAAGTTACTGTTGAATAGCAGCAGCAGCCGCAGCAGCAGTAGCAGTAGCAGCAACAACAAGAATGATGATGATGATGATGATGATTAAAGTGTCATCAGAAACAGAACAATATTTTCTGACAGTTCAGAAATCTTAGTCATCGCAGGCGTCTGACAGAAGAACCAATCTGCTCTTCTGAATTCGCTAAGGTAAACAATCGTTACCTCCCTTGTCGAAGCCGGCTTAGTCATCGTGCTTTTCCTAGCCGGGACCTGTTGGACAATCCTATCAGCGGTACACGGTACGCTTTATTATTATTATTGCTTGTTAGTCATCATCCGTCTGGTGCTGATTAAAACCAGTCAATGATACATAGTACTTACATCAGCTGGTGAGGCTACTAGATTAGTCATAACCTGGACGGCTCTTGTCTGGGTATTATTATATTATTATTATTATTATCTCAGGCGACGACGATGATAATGTCGTTAATAAACTAATGAAAACTTGAAACGCTTCACACGTGTACCCTTTCCTTTTTAAATTCGGTTTTACACGCAGCCATACAGCTGATACAGCTGATAAAACGAATCCACGAGAGAGAGAGAGAGAGAGAGTATTTCTTTATTCACCATAAGGTTGAGAAAAAGAGGGGACAAAACAAACAATTAAAATATATAACAATATATAACAATTAAAATATATACAATTAAATGAGAATGAGTGAATAACAAAAAATGAAGCGGAGGACGCGGTTGACCCCAGAAACCACATACTCACAGGAGAGAGAGAGAGAGAGAGAGAGAGAGAGAGAGAGAGAGAGAGAGAGAGAGAGAGAGAGCCACCCAGGTGGTCGTTCAGCATGCTAGAAATAGCAAGCAAATTTTCTTCAAATCACATCTCCTTTGGAAAAAAAAACGTAGGGTATTTGGATTATGTAATCTTCTCGAATACGTAATACATTGTACGCGTTGGTCGTGGTTGGAACGCATTTGATCATAATAGACCTGGGTCTGAATATTGGTTTCAAATTTTAGTACGAAGCCAGAAATTCTAGGGAAGTTCGTAAGTCGATTACATTGACCCTAGTGTACGAGTGGTATTTATTTTATCGATCCCAAAAGGACGAAGCACTAAGTCGACCTCGACATTGTTGTATCAATATTAAAAAAAAATTTTTTTTAAGGTTAAGTTATTGCCGAATTTTTCAAGAATGGTAAAATCATGGCACATCATCATCATCATCATCGTCATTGACGTCGCCGTCATCGTCAACATCGCCATCTTGACAAGCATACATGGCTGCAAACATTGCAGACCAAGCTTTCCCCATTCCCTACACCAGCCGTGCGCTTTCGAGCAGCACCCTTAAGTTCTTCATGCTGAATACATGCTCTCTCAAAAGTGTCGATCCCCTCCTTAATCTGCATCCTCCAAATGTGGCAATGACAGGCCTTGCTCTCCCAGTCAGTCTCCTGCATATCACAGGCCTTTAATGAGACTTGACACGGTCCTTAAATCGCAGCCTTGGTTTCTGCCGGGGTCTCTTTCTATTCACAAGTTCCCCATATAGCAAATATTGGAGGTACAATGGCCCAGTGGTTAGGGCAGCGGACTCGCGGTCATAGGATTGCGGTTTCGATTCCCAGACCGGGCGTTGTGAGTGTTTATTGAGCGAAAACACCTGAAGCTCCACGAGGCTCCGGCAGGGGATGGTGGTGATCCCTGCTGTACTCTTTCACCACAACTTTCTCTCACTCTTACTTCCTGTTTCTGTTGTACCTGTATTTCAAAGGGCCAGCCTTGTCACTCTCTGTGTCACGCTGAATATCCCCGAGAACTACGTTAAGGGTACACGTGTCTGTGGAGTGCTCAGCCACTTACACGCTAATTTCACGAGCAGGCTGTTCCGTTGATTCGGATCAACCGGAACCCTCGTCGTCGTAACCGACGGAGTGCTTCCTATATAGCAAATAATTTACGAAAAAATAATTTCCAGCAGGTAGACATACCTAGTATGTCTTTTGATTAATTTTAATCCTTCAGGTATTTAATACATTTTGGGGGCCTTGCAATCACCTTTATCATTGATTCTGTTATTACCATTTTTAAATTGTTACACTAGATAATAACAAAGCTAACGATATCTTCGCAAATTATTTTCTCGTGAATTATTTGCTCCGTATTGAAATTATTTTCACACTGGTGGCTGCCATGATTTCGGCGCAAAACGAATCAGTTGCAGCGCAGACTTCAGCACGACGGGTTGGGAGTCTCTAACATGGTGACGCGTGCTGAGGAAGCTAAGGCTATTTTGGCCAGTGCAGAAACTGGTCCACGTGAGTCCAAATACTTAAATGTACGCTGGGAGATTGTCTTAGCCCGTTTGCCTTCGGACGGTTGATTTCTGTAGTTATTATCAGTATATTTTGGCGATTTAAATAAGAGTTTTGACTGGTATTTCCAGCAGGTAGACATACTTAGTATGCCCTTTGATTAATTTTAATCCTTCAGCTATGTATATATATATATCGGAATTGACCATGTTCGGCTGTAGGGTTTGTATAGAACCACCTATGGCGTCCTTATTTCTTGAAATTTAGAAAGGATTGAGTAAGGATCGAGTAAACTCTTCTTAACTAATATGCTACTCGAACCAAGAGTAGGCAGATGTACTATACAAGCATTGAACAGAACTAAATAACTGCTTATATATCCTTAATAAGCGCCTTGTTTCTCTATACTATTTCTTTACTACCCACAAGGGGCTAAACACAGAGGGGACAAACGGATTAAGTCGATTATATCGACCCAGTGCGTAACTGGTACTTATTTAATCGACCTCGAAAGGATGAAAGGCAAAGTCGACCTCGGCGGAATTTGAACTCAGAACGTAACGGCAGACGAAATACTGTTAAGCATTTCGCCCGCCGTGCTAACGATTCTACCAGCTCTCCGCCTTGTTTCTCTACACGTCGGTTCTTACGTCTGTCTCTCTTATGACATTTCAATGATTTCATTAAATATATTTCGCAGTTTGACAAATGTTCTATTATGATGTGATTTCAGTCAGTTTTCAAAACAAAAAACTAAGAGGAGACCATATATTTGATATTTTCTTCTTTGTTCTACATTTTGTTTGAAAATGTTCATTACATTTCTATTATGACGTCATAATTTGTTAATTTTCCTCATAATTACGCAATGGGTGATTTCCTAGTAATTTATTTGGAGAAACGAAATACAAATCAGCAAATTTATTTTATCTATTCATTGTATTCTCAGGTGGAAAGTTTTGAACATTAAGGTTTGAGTTTTAATTTTTGGTCAAACTTTATATTTTCCTCGAAAAAGAAATGTCCGAAAAAGATGGCATTGACTATTTCGCCCCAAAATATAACAACAAACTGTGTGATTAAAGGAAAATATAGAAGAAGACGAAAGAAATGTATTGAAAATAGTGACAGATATTTTAAAAACTTCAACTAAACAGTTAATCCTGCTGTAAATCTATTACGATTTATTGAAACTCTTCAGGTGGGTCAATACTGTTGTTTGTAAGGTAACTATTTTACGTAAGTATTTGATGTACGACAATTGTGAAATTTAAAAAAACAAGTCATGAAAAACATTGATTATTGGGAATAAAATAATTCATTGAAACTCAGCACTTAACACTTTCTTTATATTTTAGGAAATTTGGGGGAAGATATTTCACTGAAATGTTGCGTTAATATTGTGGACACAGTTATTACAAAACAAAACTCCCTTTGATACACGTCGTCAGCTTCAAATATTTCTAACATACAGACACTTATTCACAATTGTGAAAGCTTTTGTGTCATTACTCAAACTGCAAGAAATATAAGCTAAGTCCGTTTCTTTTAATCAGCCAGCGAGACACTTCATAAGGATGAAAACAGAACCTTGACTAGATACGTTGTTTATGCAGACGCCATTTAAGCAAATGCAAAACGCACACACACACAAAACACACGTGCGCACGCATATATATATATATATATATAGCGAGTTTGCATCATATGAAATAAATTGTCTGTCTTTGGGCTCAATCTTCTAAAAAGAATGTTATTTTTAAAGACGTATATCAGAAGCATGCTTTCAGATTCGGAATCCGTCTCGCATTGTGACTAACACCAATTCGGATAAGTGCAATCGGTACACCTTATAATTTATCTCAACCATTGAATAAGAAGCTATTACGGAAAGTATCCAGATACAAAGAGATGTGACCTACTTCGCATTACCTTTATCTATACCGGACGAGACAAAGGGAAAGTATTTTGTTTTAACTTTACGCACGTTTCACGTGTTTGTCCAAATGGCTTCCATAGATACGAACAATACAAAAGGGTTTTGCAGCTGAAATAGATTTCTATCAAGCTTTCTTTTAGAGAACGCTATGCATTTATATGGACAAATTCTATCTCCATTCTCATCTTAAGGACTCATATT
>NW_021824701.1:42500-45693 GCF_006345805.1 Octopus sinensis | reverse complement strand
GTCAACCTCTGTGGTAATTGAACTCAAAATGTAAAGAACCGGAACGTTCTTACAATTTTACCAGCTCACCACTTTTATAATAATTTAGGCAGAAAAAATACTCTCCAAAACTGCCACTCCGTCGGCTATGGCGATTAGGGTTCCAGTTGATCCGATAAACGGAACAACACACTAGTGAAATGGACGTACAAGCGGTTAAGCACTCTATAGTCACGAGTACCCTTATCCTAGTTCTTATCGTAGCGTGACACAAAATGTAAAAAGTTTGGCCCTTTGAATTACAGGTACTCGTTTCTACCAGGTGAGTCGACTGAAGCAACGTGAAATAAAGTGCTTAACTCAAGGACACAACACGCCGCCGGGGGTATCAAACTCACGACTTTACGATCGTGAACCGAACACCGTAAACATTAAGCCACGTGCCTTCACAATTTAGGCAGAAGGTCAGAACAAGAAGAAGAGCAATAATGCGTTCGAGAGAGAAGTGAGAACCAGAGGGAGATAAAGAAAAGACAGGAGAGAGAGAGAGAGAGAGAGAGAGAGAGAGAGAGAGAGAGAGAGAGAGAGAGAGGAAGGAGACAGAGGAGGATAGAAGGTAGAAAAAGAGAAAGAGAAGAGAAAATGAGAAAGATAATACAAATATCCACTTCAGATTTGGTTTCGCTACATCATTCCTCTTCATATTATTTACAAAAGAGTGTGTTGTTCAGATACTTGCAATGAAATTAAAAGCATCCTCCGTCGGTTTCGACGGATAGTATTTTAATTGTTCGATCTCCTTACTGAATTGTAGTAGAAACCTCTGAGTATTTTCTAGACACTTGTCTCCTATCCTCAGTGTAATACACGGAAGAAAAATCAACGAATCCACAATATGAGACATATGAGACATGGTTGGTTCCTTTGAATAACATTTACAGATCAACGTACGCTTGTCAATAAAGCTATTCCTATAAGGCAGAATCGTTAGCACACCGGGCGGAATGTTTAACAGCATTTCACCCTTCTTCATGTTCTGAGTTCAAATTCCGACGGGATCGACTTTGCTTTTCATCATTTTGGGGTCGATAAATTAAGTAAAATGCCAGTGAAACACTGGGGTCGATGTAATCGACTAGTCCCCTCCCCCAAAATTTCAAGGCTTTGTGCCTTCAGTAGAAAAGAATGAAGTTATTTGTATCTAGTTGCTAGAGATAGTAGCAAAAAATTGCTTCAAATCACACTCTATGATCTTAAGGGAAAGGACAGGTTAGAAAATGTTCTGGGTAGAATGCACTGTAAAAATAGACAACACATTTGATCATGAGTCTACAAGACTAAGGTTGGCCTGGAGCTATACAAAAGCAGCAGTAGTAGTAGTAGTAGCAGCAGCAGCAGCAGCAAAGGCATCAACAACAATAATTTTGTATTTTGTATGATGAGATGACTGAGTATGTCTTTATCATTTTATTTCTGTCAGTCAATGACTTTCGGCCATGCTGGGGTACAACCATGAGCGGTTCAGTCGATGCTCCAGCATGGCCGCAGTCAAATGACTGAAAGAAGTAAAAGAATAAAGATATATATATATATATATATATATATATATATATATATATATGGTCATCTTTGCCTTTCATCTCTTTTCGGGGTCGATAAATTATGTACCAGTTACGCGCACTGGGATCAATGTAATTGACTTAATCCTTTGTCTGTCCTTGTTTGTTCCCTCTATGTTTATCCCCTGGTGGGTAGTAAAGAAATAGGTATTTCGTCTGCTGCTACGTATATATATATATATATATATATATATATATATATGCTACGTCTGCTGCTATATATATATATATATATATATATATATATATATATATATATATTATATATATATATATAATATATTATATGCTACGTCTGCTGCTATATATATATATATATATATATATATATATATATATATATATATATATATATACGTATGTATAGACAAGAGCTATCTGACAAAACAATACAGTGAGAAAAGCAAGCAAATCTGCTCCAAATAGCAGCATATCTACACGTCTGGGTAGCTTTACATCTATGTGTGATTGTGTGATACAAAGCTGGAGGCTTTTCACTGCTAAACCCATTCGAACTCCCATCTGTTTTGTGCAGCTGTATTTACATGTAACATGTACGTACAAACGTCGTTTGCCTTTGATGAGAAGGCAAACTCATTACACCGTGTCTACTTGCACATGATGTTGTAGGGTTCACAATGCTCCTTAAGAGAATTCGTTACTTAAGTGTTAGTATGTTGTTACTTAGCACCGGAACAGCCTTATGATCAAAGGCATTTCACCTGAGACGGATTATCTATAACAACAGCAATAATAGTAACAATAATAACAATCTTTTCAACTACAGGCACATGGCCTGAAATATGGGGGCGGGGGATAGTCGATTACATCAACCTCAGTACTCAACTGGTACTTAATTTATCGACTCCGAAACGATGAAAGGCAAAGTCGACCTCGGTGGAATTTGAACTCAGAACGTAAAAACAGATGAAATACCGCTAAGCGTGTTAACGATTCTGCCTCCTTAACAATAATAATAATGGTTTCAAATTTTGGCACAAGGCCAGCAATTTTGGGGAAGAGGGCAAGTCGATTATATTGACCCCCGTGTTTAACTGGTACTTATTTATGGACCTCGAAGGCAAAGTCGACCTCAGTGGAATTTGAACTCAGAACAGAGAGACAAAATGCTAACTTACCGCTTTAACAGCAGCAATAATCCTTTTTACTAAAGGCACAAGGCCTTAAACTTTTTTGTGGGAGGGGACTAGTAGATCGCATCGACCCAGTGTTTCATTCGTAGCCAGACTCATGGGCCCGGTTTCCCGGTTATGTGTTCCCCCCAGCTGGACAGGACGCCAGTCCATCGCAGCGTTACTCAAGAGTGAGAGAAAGTTGGGGCGAAAGAGTACAACAGGAGTCGCCACCACCCCCTGCCGGAGCCTCGTGGAGTTTTAGGTGTTTTCGCTCACTAAAAATACACAACACCCGGTCAAGGAATCGAAACCGCAATCCTCCGACCGCGAGTCCGCTGCCCTAACCACTGGGCCATTGCGCCTCCACAGTGTTTCATTGGTACCCAATTTATCAATCCCGAAAGGATGAAAGGCAAGGTCGCCCTCGGCGGGATTTGAACTCAGAACATACAGGCAGAT
>NW_021824701.1:35000-37500 GCF_006345805.1 Octopus sinensis | reverse complement strand
CATCATCATCATCATCATCACAGTTGTTTGTATATTGTTCTTACTATTAATATGGTAGTTTCTCGTGGTCCGAAAAAGATGGTTCTGCAATTTCTTTCTGAACAAGCTGTACAAAGGATCTGTTTATAGCGATCAAAATTATGCATTGTACACTAAGTCCAGTCCCTCCATCAAACGTTGCTTGAACAGGTATATGGTGTACTACAGAGCGTATCACCCAGACCGGGAATTGAAACCACAATGCCGCGATCGTGAATGCAACACACAAACTACTAGCTCATGTACCGTTACTGTTATGAACAGCCATGGTATTTGATCACGTTCGTTCACGTGTCTCATCATGGTCGACAAAATATGATACCAGTCATATACCGTGGTCGGTATAACAAACCGTGCTTTCTCCTGATTGTCCTTTATTCTTCTTCTACTCATCCTCCCTACTCTTCTTTCTTCTCCCAAATTCGAGTCTCTTTTGCCAACGCCCGATATTAATACAGAATGTTGTATAAAGAAGCGAGCTGGCAGTATCGTTAGCGCGCCAGACAAAATGCTTACAGATATTATTCTGGATCTTCATGTTATAAGTTCAAATACAACCGAAGTCAACTTCAGATGAATACATCAGTTGTTTGCCATTAAAAATGGGAAGCTGTAACGTTCATGGATATCTTACCTAAGCAGTGTGAGAATAAGGTGAATTGGTTTGCAAACCAGATGTGGAGGATATAAAATCTGCATTTTACAGTCTCACCTCAACTGGCAGTTTATAAACTCTTCTTTCTTATAAACTAGAAGTGGAGACGCTTATTTCTAGTTTAAGAAGTTATAAACAAGTACCTGGAATTATAACTGCCTCACGAACACACAGACAGACACACACACAGAGTATATATATTTATATCTATCTATCTATCTATCTCTATCTATCTATCTATCTATCTATCTATCTATCTATCTATCTATCTATCTATCTATCTATCTCTCTCTCTCCTCTCTCTCTCTCTCTCTCTCTCTCTCTCTATATATATATATATATATATATATATGTAAATATGCAGTTTCATAAACTCGTTTCGTTTGAGATATATTTATTTCGGATCTTGGAATTTACATTAGAGTATATTGTGGAATATAACAAGTCACAAATTACTTTCTGTTTTCAGCTTTGCACTGTCAAACCTTTTCTAGGCTGTATGTGATGATAGCTCTTAATGTGTTAGGCTCCATGCTGTAATTTCGTTATGGTAAACCCAAAGGAATATACCGGAAGCGGTAAAATTTAAAACGGAAATTGCTATCAACCTATATATATATATATATTGCTTTCTTCCAAGGAATCTAATGCGCTTAGCTTAGTTTTTCCTTGTGGCTGGCCAGAGTGTAGCAATCTCAAGAATAATCAGCCGAAATTGCAAGGATAATCTGGTGCTTGAAGACAGAAAACTTCGAATGACCCGTCCTTGTTTTCTTTGTATCGTCTATCTGGATGTTTTGTTGTCCCAATTTGTATCGCCTAGTTGTTCGGATGTTTTGCGTTCTTGTCCCATTTTGCACACACACACACACACACACACACACACACACACACACACACACACACACACACACACACACACACACACATATATAGGTAGGGGGGCTCTGAAAGGGGTGTCAGGGAGTAGCGTCCCTGACTTCCTGAGGTAGTTTTCCACCACATTTCTTAAAAATCGTGGTAGAAGCCTTAGTCTCGGGACCACCCATGTCTAGAAACTGAAGTTGAAGGTAAGCAAGAGCACGCTCTCCGTAGAACATCCAGTTCCAAAAATCAGTGGATGAGATATATATATATATATATATATATATATATATATATATATATATATACATATATACACGTATATAAATATACGCGTATATGCACGCACGCACACAGAGAATATATTATTTCACATGCTGGTTGTGTTATTTAGATGTTGGTGCTGCCTCACTACTCCGTATCGTCAACTTGGAATGATCCGACACATAATTTCTCATTTGTTAAACTAGCAGTGATACAGATATAAGTGAAAATATTAATAAAAATATACCATAAACTTAATATATTTAAAGGACTAACTAAGACAGTAAAAGTGAGCAAAAGCCACATTTATCGTATGCTGTCAAACCAAAGCATTTCTGAACGACTTTAGCCAAAGCATTTCGAAATATATATAGTTTGACTCCCTCAGACAGCTTTGCCCACTTATAGTATAATAAAAATCTAGGTAGTTATTATGGTCAATTTGCGAAGTAGTGGCGATTTATTCTGCATATGCATAAGCTTATCAGTAAATAAATATAGGAAAAAAAAATAGTAATAATATATTAGGACACACATAAAGACATACTATAAATGAAGTCGGGCAAGCAAATAACATAGGCAATAGAAGACTTGTACAATTGAAATAACTACACCAATAAAAAAAGCAGAAAGGAATCTATTGTTTCGGGTTACATACTTATCAATGAGAAAGAAAAG
>NW_021824701.1:10000-30000 GCF_006345805.1 Octopus sinensis | reverse complement strand
TCTGGCAGAAGATCGATTTGGAATTCAAGCAATCAAATAAAACCATTAACGAGTTAAAATAATACAAACTGAGATGAGATCGAGGGAGTGGTGGTTGTTGGAAGGGGGGGAAACAACTCCGGTGTTAGTTGCTCGGATATCTATTCAGTTCTCCAGCAGAGAAAATGTGTAAAGGATGCTTGAAACGGACAGTGGGAACCATCTTGAAGCGAGACTAAGGAAAAAGAAAGGCTCGTTGTGCGCTGAAGCTCCATTATGCAGCCCTTCTATTTAAACTCACTGAAGAATACAATGGTTGACAGAGGACCGCATATGGAACCCCTTGACAGATGAACTCTAATTCACGACAGCTATGGTTTTGATCGTAGCTCTGCTCGACCATGGCTGCTCGAAGTCTGCTGACCCGGGGCTAAACAACAACAGCAACGTTATCAACAAAACCACAGACGCTGATTCGGCCAAGGTCAAATCTGACCGAATACATTTATGACCAGAAGCATCCATATTTTTAGACCTATTATCAACTTTGTCCTTCCGCTCCTAAAGATGCTGGGGTGTATTTGAGAAAGATTTGTGTGCTATTTCTAGCAGCCCGATTGGCCACGTACACGCTCTCCCCACCTTGGATTACCGTTAATTATGGTTATAGATAGATGAAGAGGAGAACACAGGTTCGTTACTGTTTCCTGTAGGTCAAACGGTTACATTGATGCCCACTCGCTTGATGGTGTAATAAAAGAATAAAAGAATGTATGTATATAAAAAGGCGTTCCAATCATGACCAACCCGACAGTTTGCATGCCCAGAACCATATCATCTACATAGTTCTCTGTCTAAAGGTTATGAAATCGGTTGACATTAATTATTATTTTTTTTTATATCATTTAGCCTGGATCCCCCATGATCGTGCACACCTATCAACAAAGGCACTCCAGCCAGCCGTGACAGTCCCGTCTCGTTCTATGTGCTGCGAACTCAGGTATATAATAGCTAACGTATCCTCTCAAAGGCGTTAGAGTGTGATTTAATGGAACATAGGTGCTATTTCTTGTAGGTCAAACAACTAGATAAAGTTTCCCTCGTCGACTCATTTACTCGGACTGTCTACGTGATGGGCGGGCATTTTGCAGGATTAATAACCGTAGGTGGAAGTATTTGTGAATATGCATTTAAAACCGGACAGAGACAAAAAGCGAAAAAGGTTGTACAGACTGTTACCGTCCTTAATGGATTCGTTTACATTATACAAACCTCACATACACATGTATACATAAACATAAGCACATACATACACACACACACATAAATATATACACACAAATAATTAACGTATGTATGTTTGTGTGTGTGTGTGTATATGTATATATATATATACACATACACAAAGACAATCAAGCACACATACACACACATATATATACACGTGTACAAAGGCATTCAAACATACGTACATGTACACAAGCATACGCATACATTTATGGATAGACATACAAAATCACTTAAACGTTATAAGTGTAACAAATAAAAAACAAGAAAAACAAAGAAATAAAAACTAAAAAAAAAACCCTAAAAAATCACAAAAAATATATTAAAACAGAAAAGAAATGAATTTGCTATGCGGTTTTGTGTGAAACTTTTAGAAATTCATCGACGACAGCTTGTTTCTAAGATACGGCTTTCATGATTAATGGGAAAATATTTACGAATAATGAAAGATACACGCACACACGCATACATATATAAACACGCTTGTATACTCACTCACAGGTACACGTACACATATATATTAATGTGATGGTCTAGCCGTATCGATAGGAAGTTCTTTTTGAAACTTCGATGGATTTGTGTTCGATTCGACTGCACGGCACATTGAGCGTGTGTCTTCCTCAATAGCTTCCGGTTGATGGATAGTTAGTGAGATGTAGTTAATAAAATGGAGACTGTGAGGAATCCAGTAGTATCCGTATGTATGTGTATATGTGTGTGTATATATGTGCGTGTATAAATACACATACATACAAACACACACACAAATATATATATACACACACACATCCCCCCCGCACAAGAAAACTGGTATTCTGTTCTAGATGATACGATTGACGGAACAACCTGTTCGTGAAATTAACGTGCAAGTGGCTGAGTACTCCACAGACACACGTACTCTTAACGCAGTTCTCAGGGAGATTCAGCGTGACACACAGAATGTGACAAAGATGGCTCTTTGAAATACAGGTACATCTCTTTTTTGCCTACTGAGCTGACTGGTGGAACATGAAATAAAGTGTGTTTCTCAAGGAAACGAAACACCGCCGGGTATCGATCTCGCGACAATCTTTGTGAGTGGATTTGGTAGACGGAAACTGAAAGAAGCCCGTCGTATATATGTATATATATATGTGTGTCTTTGTGTGTCTGAGTTTGTGCCCCCAACATCGCTTGACAACCGATACTGGTGTGTTTACGTCCCCGTAACTTAGCGATTCGGCAAAAGAGACCGATAAAATAAGTACTAGGCTTTCAAAGAATATGTCCCGGGGTCGATGTGTTCGACTAAAGGTGGTGCTCCTGCATGGCCGCAGTCAAATGACTGAAACAAGTAAAAGAATAAAAAGAGTATACGCAGATATATGAGAAACGGAAATGGAATAAGAGCATATATATGTATACATAAATATATATATATACATACTTGCACATATATATGTATACATACTTGCGCACAAATATATATATATATATATATATATATATATGCACACACAAATATGCATACGTACTTGCACACATAAAACACACGCACACATACATACATGTATATACTCACACATACGTACAGCACATAAGAATACATACATGTGAATCACGTCTTCAGACGCTTTCCTCTGTATTGCTCTGTGTTGTCTGAGGCAGTTTCTCTGGTTGTCACCGAGCGAAAATAAGCGTTTTTGTCCAATACGCAGATTACATAGAAATAATGTATTATATATTCGTATTCCCAGAAGGAAAACTAAAGAGTGAATGAATAGCTCATTCATGTAATATCTCACGGGTTGCGTCGACTATCAATAATTATTAATAGACTAAGCATCCATATAGAATTACTTACAAATTGTCGTAATAATTCTTTCTAAGTTTAGCACAAGGCCAGCAATTTTGAAGGGAGGGGGCAGTCGATTTGACTGGTACTTATTTTATCGATCTCAAAAGGATGAGACGCAAAGTTGACCTGGAAGGAGTTTGATCTCAGAATATAAAGAAAGGTACTCGAAAAATAAGGGCTGTTACCTTAGTTCACTGGTAGTGAACAGCTCACAGGCGTAGGGGTGGCTGTGTGGTAAGTAGCTTGCTTACCAACCACATGGTTCCAGGTTCAGTCCCACCGCGTGGCACCTTCGGCAAGTGTCTTCTACTATAGCCTCGGGACGATCAAAGCCTTGTGAGTGGATTTGGTAGATGGAAACTGAAAGAAGCCCATCATATATATATGTATGTTTGTATATATGTTTGTGTGTCTGTGTTTGTCCCCCCAACATCGCTTGACAACCGATGCTGGTGTGTTTACGTGCCCGCAACTTAGCGGTTCGACAAAAGAGATCGACAGAATAAGTACTAGGCTTATAAAGAATTTGCTCGACTAAAGGCAGTGTTCCAGCATGGCCGCAGTGAAATGGCTGAACGAATTAAAAGAGTAAAAGAGTAAAAGAATACATCTCCAGCGTTAGACGCTGTGCAAAGGCAACAACAACAACAACAACAACAACAATAATCCTTTCTGCTATAGGCACATGGCCTGAAATCTTTTTGGGAGGAGCCTAGTCGATTACATCGACCCCAGCGTTCAGCTGGTACTTAATTTTAAGGCGGCGAGCTGGCAGAAACGTTAGCACGCCGGGCAAAATACTTAGCGGTATTTCGTCTGCCGTTACGTTGTGAGTTCAAATTCCGCGAGGTCGACTTTGCCTTTCATCATTCATTTTCGGGTCGATAAATTAAGTACCAGTTACGCATTGGGGTCGATGTAATCGACTTAATACCTATGTCTGTCCTTGTTTGTCCCCTCTGTGTTTAGCCCCTTGTGGGTAATAAAGAAATAGGTACTTAATTTTATTGATCCAGAAGGCATGAAGTGCAAAGTTGACCCGGCAAGATTTTCATTCAGAACGTAAAGGAAAGTACCAACATACTAGTAGAAGTGTTTCTACGCATGCACACACACGAGCGAGCGTGCTTATACACACACACATATATGACATATAATATGTGCGTTCGTTTATGTATATATACACATACACGTACACAAACACGCACATAGACACTCACATATACAGACGTACGGTAGCTGGAACCTTACAATTGACTGAACACAAATTAGATTATATGATAGCAGTTATGTAACGTTCTTTAAATGTTTGAAAATTTATCCAAAAGTGAAACGAATTAAAACAGGAAAAAGAAGACAAAAATCAACAGAAAGCACCCCAGCACCTCGAATATCATTTCGTGAAAATGAATAACAAGCTTTAAACAGAGACTAGCAAGATTAGACGTTATGATACCATATCTATAGTAGGCTTTATGCTAATAACGGACATGCGTATTTTATCACGCGCACACATTCATGTAATGTATATATTTATGTGTACACACACACATATACATTTATGTAATGTATATATTTATGTATAACACACACATATACATACACACACATATGTATATACGTAAATGTAGAGCGATGGAATGAGTGCTCAACACCGCATTGGTGGATAAATAATTTCTTTATTTGTTGATTAAGGCCACCGTTGGTTTCATGTTAAGAAGAGTTGGAAAATATCCAAGTATCTTAACAAATTTTGAAGCCGATCACATGGAGAAAGGTGTTTGCCTCCATTTTGGAAAACATGAAATCAATGGTAGCCTTAACCCACAAATAAGAAAATATATGTATGTATATATATATATATAGATATATATATATATATATATTATATATATATATATATATATGTATAATAAATACGAATGAAACAAGTACGCAAAACATCCGGGCAACTAGGTGATACAAAAAGGGACAACAAAACATCCAGATAGCCGATACAAAAAAACAAGGACGGGTCATTCGAAGCCTTTTATCCTTTTATCCTCAGTCAAGAACCGGATCATCCCCGCAATTTCGGCTGATTAATCTTGAGATATGGGTAGCGAGCTGCTACAAAACGGTTTTGAAAATCGACTTAATCACAAGACAGTATTTAGCTGCTTCGTTGTAGGCTGAACATTTCAATATTCACCATGGTCGACTACATAATGTTATGAAACGGTTATTATTAATGAACCTCTCATTATATAAATAAATTATAAACCGGTTATTGTAATCAAAAATATCTCGTTCTAAATTGATCACAGTATGTGCTTCCGCTTTGCAAATGGAACCTTAATACATTATAACCGTTATCATTACTGCAACCAGATATGTATTAACAAGCCGAGGTCAAAGTATAGAAACGTTTTGGAAAAAGAGCGTCGATTTATACATCCCACGCTTCCGATAATCATGATATCCGAGACAATTGAAGTCTGCAAGATCTACTAAAATCATAAAGAATGAGCAGGGTTGCGTGGATGATGAGGAAAAAAAGAACAAAACCATCTTTCATTATATTTCTTCTTCTATTTTTGTTATTTATCACTTTGCCGCCGAACCAGTCAGCGGTTAAAATTAACTCTGAAACGCCAATCATAAAGAGAAAACATACAAGCCATCAATCGATCCATTCATTGATTCATCAACCCAGATATTTATCCAAACCATCTAACTATCCAGCCATCCATGCCTACATACATATTAGGTTGTCCGGAAAGTTCGTGCCGATTTTTAAAGGAAAGAAAAAGGTCAATAAATACTTGCCATTACATTTTTAATCAACCAAATATAAGCCACTTTGTTGCACAATGCATCTCCATCTTTCCTTTAACTTGAAAATACCCTCTTCCCAGAATTGGGGTGGTTTCATGGCAAACAATTCATCAAGGTATCTTTTTACGTCATCCAAGGAATTGAAATTTTTACCATTAAGACTATTCTGCAGAGACCTGAATAAGTGGAAATCCGAAGGAGCAATATCTGGTGAATATGAAGGGTGGGGTAACACATCCCAGCCGAGCTGCAGCAATTTTTGTCTGGTTCCCAAAGCATCAAGTGCCGAAAATGAACTTTCTTATCTTCCATTTTAAAGGGTTACAGAATTAACACAGGTTATAGGAACATAAAACTTCTTCCACGAAAAGATAGCTTAAACTGTGCTCTAAATGGAGGTGTAGTCAAATCCTATTTTATGGACTCAACCATGTTCTAAAATAAGTCGAAAGGTAATCTACTATAAATCGGCATGAACTTTCCAGACAACCCAATACATACATACATACATACATACATACATACATACATACATGTATAGACACATAAACAAACATACATACACGAATATGTGCATACATTATAAACACATACACACATACTCTCTTTACTCTTTTACTTGTTTCAGGGTTTTGACTGCGGCCATGCTGGAGCACCGCCTTTAGTCGAGAAAATCGACCCCAGGACTTATTCTCTGTAAGCCTAGTACTTATTCTATCTGTCTCTTTTGCCAGGTTACGGGGAAGCAAACACACCAGCATCAGTTGTCAAGCGATGTTGGGCGGACAAACACGCACACACACACACACACTCACACACACACACTCACACACAAACACACACACATACACGCACACACACATACACTCACACACACACTCACACACAAACACCACACCAACACACATCACACACACACTCATATATACATACATATACGACGGGTTTCTTTCAGTTTCCGTCTAACAAATCCACTCACAAGGCTTTCGTCGGCTCGAGGCTGAACCCGGAAACATGTGGTTGGTAAGCGAGCTACTTACCACACAGCCACACATACTGAAAACTCTCTTTAGATTTAAAGGATAATGAACAAAACAAGATGGCTTCCTTCACAGCCTTACTACCAAGCTGGTAGCTGGTCAACATTCATTGTAAATTAAAAAGAGATACACACACACAAAGATGCACACACACACACACACACGCGCACACACACACAAAGATACACACACACACACACACATATGTTATTATTGGGGAAACATTGATTACTTGTTTCATCCGTTCTCTGCAGGGGTTAGGCTATAAACCTTTCCATTGCTTTAGAGCAAGGTTAGGAATATTTTCTTGCTTTTAATTAATCCATAGGCTTTCTCCCGCCCCGTGTAGTATTAATTTCCCTCAAACTTACATACACCATGAATACATATGCATACATACACACAAAGAGTAAAATATATACTACTACTACTACTACTACTACTACTACTACTACTACTACTACTAACTGCTGCTGTTGCTGCTGCTGCTGCTACTACTACTACTACTACTACTACTGCTGCTGCTGCTGCTGCTGCTGCTACTACTACTACTACTACTACTACTACTACTACTACTACTACTACTAATAATAATAATAATAATATAATAATAATAATGCCCTGATCAGTACCGGACAGTGGCTCTCATGGCTTGTGATCTTAACTGATTGGAAGTGTTATCATGTACATGTTTGTCTTGGTATAAAAGAGGGCTACAGCAAATATTCTGCTCAATACCACAGATTTGCTTGTCAGTTGTTTGACCTTAACAGTAGAGCATGTCCCTTAGTGGCTGACGATATGTGCATCTCTGATCACGAGCAGAAGTAGTGGGGAGCATCATAGCCATGTGTTGAGAGGGATTCTTTGGGGTTTGAATAATTCACCTCTGGAAAACATGGGTGGTTCTTTCAACATTCTTAAACAACCCTTATTCAGGGACCTTTTGAGCGGGATGGACTACTCAACCTGAAGAAAATTCTAACTGGGCCCCACCTGCAAGGTCATGTGCTGTTTATCTTGATATGATATCACCATGTCGCGCACATATGGTTGTGATGCATGTGCCTGGTGTACCCTTATCAGACGGGTAGTCATGATGGGTATATTGGGCTTCGTATATTTTACCCCAGTGTCACTTTGATGGCATGAACTGCTCTCTCACTCAATAATAATAATATACACATACAGGCATACATACGTGTGGTAAGAAGCATCCTTCTCAACCACAATTTCGGGATCATCCTGAAATAGCATAATGTCTATGTAGAGCAGATATAGACTCAGATGCCGAGGTCTCGGACAGACACAGACAGACAGAATTCCGCGTTTATTATTATAGATCCCTAAATGAATACTTTTTACTACTTTTGTCACAAGGTTAACGATTTTAAGTGTGGGAGGTAAATCGATTACATCGAGCAGTTTTTGACTACTACTTTATTTTATCGACCACGTTAGTAAGTGGACCCTAGCACCCAGGACCTAAATTATCAGAAGAAATGCTGCTAAGCAATTTGTCCACCCTCTCACCATTCTGCCAGCTCGACGCCTCTACCTACACCTCCACCCACGCGCACACACATACACAACACACACACCACATTTATGTTTGTTCCTTCTCGTGCCACGCCTGGCTCATAAGGGCCGGTTTCCCGGTTTCCTTGGCGTATAGATTCCCCACCTGGACGGGACGCCAGTCCGTCGCAGGTGAGCTGATAGATGCAGGAGGAAAAAGTGAGAGAAAGTTGTGGCGAAGTTCGCCATTACCTTCTGCCGGAGCCGCGTGGAGCTTAGGTGTTTCACTCATAAACACACACATCACCCGGTCTGAGATTCGAACCCGCGATCCTATATATATCATATTATATTTCATACACTCACACAAGCACATATATGTACGTATGTATACTTGTTTCACCCGCATATACTAAAATATCGGATGTTGGCATACACTACTGGTCGCAGTGTCCTTCTAATTCTTTCTTGACCGCTCTTTCCTTTTCGGTCAAGACTGAAATCGTTTAATTAAATCGTCGTTTCATCACTCTAGAGGTCCTCCGAGTGGACATTTCCGATTTCTTGGATACCACACAACTGCTTGGGTCTACCTATTGTCTATGAACCTTGCGACATATGTGTGTGTGTTTGTGTGTGTGTGGGTGTGTTTGTGTGTGTGTTTGTGTGTGTGTGTGTGCACGGTGAAATATATACAAAGCCATTGCTAGTTCACAATCTCACAGTTGTTTTAGTTTTGCTCTCTGTTCTGCTACACTACTACAACATCTTCTGCTTCCCTTAACCCCCATCCTGCATAAAATAACCCCAGTCCCGTTATTCATTATGTATCAGCTAATAAATCCTTTACTAAGACCCTTTCCTAATCTCCCCTGTTTCAAGCTGCAGAAATTCCCACTTTCTCCAGTTCTTCTCTGCATGGGAAAGAGCTACGAATGCTCTCTCATCACAATTACCAATCTGCAATGGCTTACGAAGATTATGAATGCAGCCAGAGAGAATGCAAGATAAAAGAGGCGACTACGTATGTATGTATGTATGTATGTCTGTATATACGATATAGGTGTATATAGAATCGTGAGTACACATGTGTTTGTGATACTCTCTGAAAAGTATGCAGAATTTAGTAACACAAGGAAATGCGCAAATTTATATATATATATATATATATATATATATATATATACACACACCACACATATATAGCTACACAGTTTCGCTACGCAAGGAAATACACAAATTTATATACAAATATGTGTGTATATATATATATATATATATATATATATATATAATTATATATATATATTATATATATAATATATATTATATATGTATATTTATATTCAGATCTGTTTCGGTCTCTTGGGCGTGTTTCGCTAGCTTTACTTCATACACTCACACACACACACACAAACACATATATATATATTACACACACACATACATATGTTATATATATACAACACATACATACATATACATATCTATCTATCTATCTATCTATCTATCTATCTATCTATCTATCTATCTATCTATCTATCTATCTATCTATCTATCTATCTATCATATATATATATATAAGGAAGCAGAGATAGCATTAGAAAAAAACAGTGAGAAAGAGGTGGGGAGAGATAGGTAGAATGGTGTGTGAGTGTGTGAGAGAGAGAGAGAGAGAGTGAGAGAGAGTGAGCGAGTGAGGCAGAGTGAAAGATACGGGCGAAAGAGAAAGTGCCGGAAAGTGAGTTGTCGGGTCAAACTATTTACTGCATTAGAACCAAACCGAAATAAAGTCCCATCTGTTCTCCAAACTTACTGATGCACCAATATTAGTGAAACAAAACGTTATCTGTACAATTTCCTGCAGTTGATAAAGCGAAGAATTTTCTACTAATTTGTGCAGTTTTTGTCGGTGTAGATAGAGATAGGATGCAGATATAAACTAAGATGTAACACTGTCGGAAGTCTCGTCACCTTGTTAAGATTTAATGGAATATAGTAAGGTAAACGTGTGTTTGTCAGTGTATGTGTATGCGTGTGTATGTACGTGTGTGTGTGTGTGTGAAATTTTATATGTGTATGTGAGAGCGGGAATGCGTACACATGAATATGTGTGAGTTTGTATTCATGCATGTATGTATGTGTGTATGTATGTGTGCGTGTATGTATGAGTGTTGTGTGTGTGTGTCTGTATGTCTATGTATTATTTAAAACTGTTTGATTCGGCTCCCTGAGACTTAAAGTTTCGCAGGCCTCTAACAGAAACGTGACTCGTTCAGACTCAGATTACCGTAGGCGTAAATCCTACTAAATGTGTTGAGCGCAGGGTAAAAGAAAACACCCAAGGATCAATTAATTATGACTTTATTCTACATATTTCCCTCTCAGATTCAAACCCTTATTGCCGTGCTTTTTCAGTTTTCTAAGTCCTACAGAACACAGAACCAGGCCTTTAGCGATAGCCTTGAAGCCAGGAATTTTACAGCCCCCCTTGTGTGTGTGTGTGTATATGTATGTATGTATGTATGTATGTATGTATGTATGTATGTATGTATGTATGTATGTATGTATGCATGAATGTATGTATGTATGTATAGGTGCAGGAGTTGCTGTGTGCTAAGTAGCTTGCTTACCAACCACATGGTTCCGGGTTCATTCCCACTGCTTTGCACCTTGGACAAGTGTCTTCTACTATAGCCTTGGGCCAACCAAAGCCTTGTGAGTGGATTTGGTAGACGGGAACTGAAAGAAACCCGTCGTATATATATATGTATGTGTGTATATGTGTGTATATGTTTGTGTGTCTGTGTTTGTCCCCCCAACATCGCTTGACAACCGATGCTGGTGTGTTTGCTTCCCCGTAACGTAGCGATTAGGCAAAAGAGACCGATATGATAAGTACTAGGCTTACAAAGAATAAGTCTTGGGGGTCGATTTGCTCGACTAAAGGCGGTGCTCCAGCATGGCCGCAGTCAAATGACTGAAACAAGTAAAAGAGTAAAGAGAGTAAAGAGTATGTATGTATGTATGTATGTATGTATGTATGTATGTATGTATGTATTTACACATACATATATGCACATTCATATATTTACACTCACAAACACATACATATCTTCTACAGTAGTATTTATCTACAATGACCCTAATTGGTGGATAAGACATAAGATCTTTTTTTATTCTTTCATTCCTTTAATTCTTTCATTCCTTTATTGTGGATGTCTTATTATCATAGCTAGTTCTCATATAGTAATTAATTAATTGATTTATCGACGATATTTTTTCTTTACTTTTCATCATGTATTTTGAAGATGAGAGGATAGGGGCAGATATAGAAACGGTCACAAAACGATGTATATGTTTTTGTAGTACTGAGTAACCTAATTTTGCACACCCAGTTCCAATTCCGCAGAGATCGATTGTAATATTCGAATGTTTCCGTAGAACGGAGAGCTGGCAGAATCGTTAAGACGCCGGGCAAAATGCGTCACGGCATTTCGTCCATCTTTATTCTGAGTCGAAATCCTGCCGAGTCGACTTTGCCTTTTATCCTTTCTGTGTCGATACCAGTTGAATACTGATGTCGATGTAATTGACTTAACTCCTTCCCTGAAATTGCTAGGCTTGTGCCAAATTGTGAAATCAATATTCTAAGGTCACGAGAAAGAGGAGAGCTGGCAGAATCGTTTGCATGCCGGGCAAAATGCTTTGCAGTATTTCTTCCGTCTTTACGCTTTGATATCAAATTTCGCCTTTCATCCACTTGACCAAAATGCCGAGGAATGAGACTGAATCCGAAACCAGGTGGCTTCAAAGTGACACAATAAAAGAATATACATATATGCATGTATACATATATGCATACATACATACACACACACACACTCGCACACACATACATGTTGTTTAGCTTTAGGTCGACTGTGACCCGTTAGTAGTTTCACTAAATCTAAAATTGTATCTGCCTACATCCATATCTGATACGATCTATGATAACGATAAGTGCAATTTATTGAATGGATGTGAGATGTGCGTCGAGTCAAAGAACATAGATATGAAATCGTTAGCTTTTCAGATGAGATGTTTTCTTAGAACTTTTGACATAATGGGAAGGGACTATTGAAACAGTTATACTGTCTTAGAGTAACTAAATGTATTTGTTGGGAAGAGAGAAAAACTTGACGAAACAGCAAGACGAAGAAAAATGCAGTTATTTGCAAATATAATCATATTTAGAAAAACAGAATGTAATAGAAGTAGGTGACCAAGGAGAGACTGGTTCAATAATATTGAGTAGAGCCTTGTATGAGAACATTAGAATGCACAAAAGAAACTCAAAACCGAGATGGAGCGAGGAAAATATTGGCAGAAAAATTTCAAGAACCTAACGGCAGAAACTGAATGCAAATACTTGATTTGTTATCCTCATTAACTTACGAAGTCTATGTCTTTCGAAATGCACCAATATCCAACACAATAAGGCTTTTTGTAGCTCTATCTTTCTGATTTCAAAGAGTAGCCAGAGGTATATATGTGTATATATTAATATTTTTTAAACGCAAAATGCTATCAACAGAGAAAGTTTCAGCTCTTACAATTAGCCATTTATAATTTTTCTTCCATCCTGGAAAATGACTCCTAGTACATGCAAATACCCTACATACTCCTAAAAACTCCAACAAAACAGAAAAAAAAGGATGGTCGCGGCTAATTCATATCTTCCCAAAGGCAAACTTCACACAGCAATATATTTGTATTAAGTTGAATATATAAGCAAGAACAGTAATTTAATTCTGATAGGTTTTTTTTTTAGAGTCAGATTTATTTTAGTCTATTGAAAGTATTAGGCGCATATGTGTTGGTTTATTAATTATAAAACCTTACCCTTAATCAGTCTGTTAGCTAGTGAGTAGGGTATATTGACATCCGGTGTTGATTGAAATAAGTAATTACGTTAATTAATTAGTTATATATCCCCAAACTTTCTAGTTCTCTTTTATAATTCATACGTCACCTTCTTGTGATCTTAGATTACAAAAAAAATTATATCAGCAGCTGCATTGGATAAATTAACTATTTAGGTTATTGGTTAAATTTAATCAAACCACTCCTGTCTGTCTGCCGGTATGTCTGTTTGCCTGTATGTCTGTCTCTTTCTGTCTCACCTCACCAATAACGTCTCTCTGCACTCTCCGGTACAATCTATTTTCTAACATTTAATCAATCGTTTAAATAGACCAAAGCTGCATTTAAAAATTTTTTTAGTTAAATTCTTCTGTAGTTTATGTTGTTTGTTATCTCACTACCATTTGACAACCGGTGTTGATTCGCTTACATTCTCGCAACTTAGCGGTTCGGCAAAAGAAACCAACAGATCAAGTACCAAACTTAAAAAAAAAAACAATAAGTACTAGGGTCGATTTGTTCAACTAAACCCCATCAAGGTAGTGCTCCAGTATGACCGCGTTCTAATAACTGAAACAAGTAGGAAGATAAAAGGCAAAAAAAAAAGAGAAAAGATTGTAGAGTGCTAAAACGGTAAATTGATAAAATCACGAGAGCGCCGGATAAAAGGAGATGCGTTATTTCTTCCGGTTTTCTGTGCTTTGAGTTTGCTTCCGGCCGAGGTCAACTTTGCCAGCAGCCATCCTATAGATGTCGATAAGTAAAGTACAAATGGAAGATAGCAAAGTGGCGGAATTGTTAGTGTCTTCTAAATGCTGTGTCTGCGACGGCGGCTCTGATGCCAAACTGCTTCAGCCCTTCTTTGACTTTGAAAGGCAAAGTCGACCCCGGCGGCTTTTGAAGTTAGAACATAAAAGTGCTGGAATAAATGGCGGCAAAGTATTTCGTCTGGCGCATAAATGATGCAACCAGCTCGACGTCGAAACAGTATAAAGAAGGTAAAGAAGGCAAAGAAGAGGAGGAGGAGGAAGAAGTAGAAGAAGAAGAAGAAGAAGAAGAAGAAGAAGAAGAAGAAGAAGAGGAAGAAGAAGAAGAAGAAGAAGGCAAAGAGAAGAAGAAGAAGAAGGCGGAGAAAATAAGAAAAGAAGAAGAGAAGAGAAGAAGAAGAAGAAAAGGCAAAGAAGAAGAAGAAAAGAAGGGGAGAAGAAGAAGAAGAAGAAGAAGAAGAAGAAGAAGAATGCAAGAAGAAAGAAGGCAAAGAAGAAGAAGAAGAAGCAGAGAAGAAAGAAGCCAAAGAAGAAAAGAAGGCAAAGATAAGTGGAAGGCAAAGAGAAGAAGACAAAGAAAAGGGCAAAGAAGAAGAAGGAAAAAGAGGTGAGAGAGAAAAAACTAAGCGTGAAGTTAGTGGTAGAAAAGAAATTAGAGAACGAGAAAAAGGAAGGAAAGAAAAACGATAGAATGAAAGGAAGCAAGCAGGGAAGAAAAGAAGAAAGCAAGCAAGAAAGAAAGAAGGAAGGAAAGAAGGAAAGAAAGAAAAAAGAAGGGTGTTTAAAAAGAAGATGAAAAGAGAATGTTAAAGAGAGAGAGAGAGAGAGAGCGAGAGAGAGAGAGAGAGAGAGAGAGAGAGAGAGAGAGAACGAATGAAAAAGAGAACGATAAAGATGAAAAGGGTGAAAGAAGGTTTCTATAAACGTGATGTTACAAAGGTGCTGAAAGCTTCAGGCAGGCGTCAAAGCTGTCATTTTGACCTTAACAAAGTGATTTAGGAGATTGCACTGCCCTGCATAGGGTACCGCCATGCTTGCAGGGAATGTAAAATGTTATGTTGCAAATTGAAGTTGGCGATGTTATTCAAACTGGTCGAACGAATTATGAGTTATATGCGTGTGGGTGTGTGTATTTGTATATGAAATAGGCGCTGGATTGGCTGTGTGGTTAGAAGCTTGCTTCTCAACCACAAGGTTCCGGGTTCAGTCCCACTGTGTTCTACTGTAGGCTCGAGTCAGGTAAATCCTTGTGAGTGGATTTGGTAGAGGGAGGTTGAATGAGGCCTGTCACACGCGTATATGTGTGTGTTTGTGTGTGTCTTTGTGTCTGTGTTTGTCGCTCCACCGCTGCTTCACACACACACACGCGTACACACACACAGACACACAATCATACTAATTCTTGTATCCTGTCGCCCTATATATTTCTTTATTGCCCACAGGAGGTTAAACATAGAGGGGACAAACAAGGACAGACAAAAGAAATTAAGTCGATTATATCGAATCCAGTGCATAACTGGTACTTATTTAATCGACCCCGAGAGGATGAAAGGCAAAGTCGACCTCGGTGGAATTTGAACTCAGAACGTAACGGCAGACGAAATACCGCTAAGCATTTCGCCCAGCTTGCTAACCTTTTTTATTTCTTTACTGCCCACAAGGGGCTAAACACAGAGGGGACAAACAAGATCAGACAAACGGATTAAGTCGATTACATTGACTCCAGGGCGTAACTGGTACTTATTTTATCGACCCCGAAAGGATGAAAGATAAAGTCGACGTCGGCGGAATTTGAACTCAGAACGTAGCGGCAGACGAAATACCGCTAAGCATTTCGCCCGGTGTGCTAACGTTTCTGCCAGCTCACCACCCTTGTCGCCCTATATATTAAATCATCAACCAGTGTGTGGGCGCATGACGCATCATCTCCGCCTGTCGCCTGAATTTGTCTGCTGGCTTAAAGACCAAGCTTAACGTTTCCGTATACCTTAAATTATACTTGTAATTGAAACACTCAGCTATGCCTAACACACACACACACACACACACACACACACACACAGACACAGACACAGACACACACACAACACACACACACACACACACACACACACACACACAACACACACAAATTGTTACGTATGCTCCGCCAGTGAATTACGCTGAGAAAACGCATGTACTTTCGAATGAATTTGTCACTTATATGCTAATTCAAATAACAAGGCATAATGCTATTCGAATAATGAAATCAGTCATCGTCGCAACCGACGTAGGACTTATTAATTCAGCTAGTAAACTAAATTATTATTAGTTGCTTTTGTGTTGTTTTTCGACTTCTGAATTAAATATGAGAGATTACAACGTTTTCTAAGAACTTTCATTTTGCTCTTAAGAATAAAGACATAAAAAGGCACACGCTTGCAATTATATTAGCATATGCTGGCGCACGCACATATAAAGACATACATACATATGTGTGAGTATATATGTATATATATATATTTGTACATAAAGAGGCGCACACTTCACAAAAGATCTTTCTGTCTTTTTCTGGACGGTCTGTCTGTTTGTTTGTCTCTCTGTCTCCCTCTTTCACGCACACACATTCACATACATAGACCCAGACGTACGCGTGTGTATATGAATACACATATGCAAAAATACATAAACATATATTCAATTAAAACCATCCTCTCCCTCTCACTCTTCCTCCCGCTTTCTCTCTTTCCCTCCCTGTGTCTCGGTCTGTCTCCCCATCACTTTCATACGGCCTCAGTTTCACACACAGACTCCCATAAACACACGAAACAATAAAAGAAAAAAGCCACTACTCCCAGTTTATAGTTATTATAAAACTATGAAGGGAAGGATACCGCAGACAAGGTATATAAGGGTGCTTGTTACTATAAAGCATCAGGTGTCACGTCTACCTGTTTGTTATTGATTGTCCTTTGTCCACACGTCTGAATACGCAACGAAGGGCAAACGACAGCTGAAGCGTAGCGCATATATACCAGTCACGTTTACAGTTGATTTCACATGGAAAGTATTATACCAAGGTTGTCAGCTGTGATGTCAACAGCAAACAAAAACGAAGTTAAGAGAAGTAGATACACGCGTGCACGAGCACACACACACACACACACACACACACACACACAACACACACACACACACACACACACAAACACACTCTCACACACACACACACACACACACGCACACACACACAAGCAAGCTAAATATATATATGTATACACATACATAAGTGTGTGTTTACATAAGTGTGTTTATTATGCATGGGTATGTATAATATATCTGAATATATATATAAAGATGTGTATGCATGTGTGTATATATGTATATATATATGCATGTATGATATGTTAAAATATGGTTCTTATTTTAAAGTAAGTTTATGAATAACAATGGAACATTTACTTAAGAAACGAGTAAATTTGACCAGTACTTCACTTTCCCATTTTCTTCCCCTTTTCTCTCTCTCTCTATATATATATATGTATAAGTATATATAAATAAATACATATATATAATATATAGTAAATCTCCCCCAAAGAACAAGCACAAAAACAACAACAGCACTCGGCCGTGGTACATGTAAAGTATTAGCAAACTCCCAGGGAAGGAAAGAAAGATGGTTTTGAGCAGATGCTCAGAAACAGAGGAAAGTCCAATACAAAGGAAGACGGAGGAAGAAAATCGCCAACGATTCACATGTGGTTACATAATTATTCATGTGTATGTATGTATTATATGCATATACTAGTGGCAATATATGATCTTGCTAAGAGTTATTGACACCTAAAATAGAATCGCATGAATCCGCTATAATTTTTATTCTAAAATTAGACGGCTTAAACAAGCTTAAATACGGAGAAAAATCCAAAATGCGGAGAAAATCCAAAATACGGAGAAAATCCAAAATGCTATCGAAATCCTTAAAATAATGAAACAAATTTGAGTGTTATACACTGAACAGCATTAAGTACGTATGATGAATATATGTGTAATGTTTCCAGGAGTGGCTGTGTGGTAAGTAGCTTGTTTACCAACCACATGGCTCCGGGTTCAGTCCCACTGCGTGGCACCTTGGGCGAGTGTCTTCTACTATAACCTCGGGCCGACCAAAACCTTGTGAGTGGATTTGGTAGACGGAAACTGAAAGAAGCCCGTCGTATATATGTATATATATATATATATGCGTGTGTGTGTTTGTGTGAGTGTGTTTGCCCCATAGCATTGCTTGACAACCGATGCTGGTGTGTTTATGTCCCCGTTACTTAGCGGTTCGGCAAAACAGACCGATAGAATAAGTACTGGGCTTACAAAAAGAATAAGTCCCGGGGTCGAGTTGCTCGATTAAAGGCGGTGCTCCAGCATGGCCGCAGTCAAATGACTGAAACAAGTAAAAGAGTAAAGAGTATACACCATGCACACATACATCCCTATATGCATACATACATGCGTGATTATTACTTCATCTTTCAGTCTCATTATTCAATATTTAGTCTAACTCCGGACTGTTTTCGACCATACGTTTTGACGTCACTCATAATGTCAATCAATGATTTACGATGTCTTAAAGCAAAGATGGCGGACAAAACTAATTTTTTTCTACAGAAATTATTGGTTGTATGTCTGGGACGATGTTCGCGTGCTTGTTTGCTTGCAGTTCCGGTTTAGACTTGTTGCACACTGCATGCATGAATACATACAAAGCTCATAGATACATAGACATGCTTGTATGCGATATGCACGCGTACATCGATATACATTCATGCTTGCATACATAGAGGCACTCTTTACTCTTTTACTTGCTTCAGTTATTTGACTGCGGCCATGCTGGAGCACAGCCTTTAGTCGAACAAATCGACCCCGGGACTTATTCTTTGTCAGCCTAGTACTTATTCTATCGGTCTTTTTTGCCGAACCGCTAAGTTACTGGGATGTAAATACACACCAGCATCGGTTGTCAAGTGATGTTGGGATGGGGGAAGAAACACAGACACACAAACACACACATGTATATATACATATACATACATACGCGAGGCTTCTTTCAGTTTCCTTCTGCCAAATCCACTCACAAGGCTTTGGTTGGCCCGAGGCTATAGTAGAAGACACTTGCCCAAGGTGCCACGCAGTGGGACTGAACCCGTAACCATGTGGTTGGTAAGCAAGCTACTTATCACACAGCCACTACTACGCCTATAGGTATACATTATACGTTCATAAAACAAATATACGTAGATATTCATGCATATCTACATCCATTCACCCATACAAACATATTTCACACATATATTTGTGCAAACAGGATGATGATAAAAGTTTATTCGTGCCCGAAGATTATGAGGAGCAACGGCACGTACTCCAGTGGTTATCTAAGCCGGTCGCGGGCGCTGCGGGTATTTTCTTCCCGCCTACGCTTAATAGTTTTAAAGTGAGTGTCAGTCTGAGCAATCCAACCCCACTCTTTAGACTAGGAGGTCGTCTGACAACAGTGGCTCAGTGGGCTAAGAAGGCTGTGGTGACCAGCAGCTTGCAGATTTTACATTGGAGTGACATTCTCCCAGCTGGATTGCCTTACAGGGCTGGAGGGTAAGTACTTAGTCTACCTTTTCCTTTCGCCAAACAACTAGGTTACGGGGACGTAAACACACCAAAACCGGTTGTCAAGCGGTGATGGGGAAAACAAACAGACATAAATACTCTCACACATAGATATATGCATATATACGACGGGATTGTTTCAGTTTCCATCTACGAAATCCACTTACAAGGCTTTGGTCTATAGTAGAAGACATCCAAAGTCGAACACAGTTGGAC
>NW_021824701.1:0-7500 GCF_006345805.1 Octopus sinensis | reverse complement strand
AAAACTGTCTGATGAACGGCAACGAGAAACTCAGAGTAACAAATTTTGTTGAATTTTCTGCTGCTTAAAATAAAGCATATTACTCTACCACTGGTATTTGAGTACTCTTTTTTCCACCTTGTTTCACATTTATGTGTTTACTCCGGTATATATATATGTATATATATATATATATGTATATGTATATAGTGCGTATGTGTCTTTGTTTAAGATATTTATACAAGTGTATTTATGCATCTTCATGTTATGTGTGTTTATATATTATATATATAATGGCCCAGTGGTTAGGGCAGCGAAATCGCGGTCGGAGGATCGCGGTTTCGATTGTGAATGTTTATTGAGCGAAAACAACCTAAAACTCCATGACGCTCCGGCAGGGAGTGGTGTCGAACTGCTGTACTCTTTCACCACAACTTTCTTTCACTCTTTCTTCCTGTTTCTGTTGCACCTGTATTTCAATGGGCCAGCCTTGTCACACTCTGTGTCACGCTGAATCTCCCCGAGAACCACGTTAAGGGTACACGTGTCCGTGGAGTGTTTAGCAACTTGCACGTTAATTTCACGAGCAGGATTTTCTGTTGATCGGATCAACTGGAACCCTTGTCGTAACTGACGAAATGTCACGAATTATAAACCAAAAATATACTTGTGTGTGGGAGTGTGCGAGTGCGTGTGTGTCTATCTGTATAAGTAACAGAGCAGGCTTTAGGATTGCTGGCGCCCCGGGCAAGCTGAATATCGGCGTGTACAAGTTGACGGTCGTGGAAACTTGTCTTTATTACGCCCTTCCTGGCGCCCCCTAGCACATAGCGCCCGAGTTGCTGGTACCTTGAGCCAGCCCTGATATATAAGAAGTTAAAAGTGTGTGAACGATAAAGTAGAAAATTCACAAAAAGTTTATCCGAGTTTTTCTGGTCATTTCTTCGGATGATGTAATAGTCAATTGTGCATTCGTATATATCTTAAATGTTCATAAGACATATCGAAGGTGGATTAGTGTTCGGAAATTGTGATGAGAACCAAAATGCTATATAGGCATAAGGCCTGAAATTTTGGGGTAGGGGCTAGTCGATGACATCGACCCCAGTGCGCAATTGGTACTTATTTCATCGGCCTTGAAAAGATGAACTTAGAACATAATGACGGGACGAAATGCTGCTAAGTATTTTTCTCGGCGGGCTAACGACTCTGCCAGCTCACCGCCCTCGAATCAAAAGGTAATATGAAGATCCATAATTAAGCAGTATAGCAGCAATTATTGCTGTAATGTTAATTAGTCTGTATGATTGTTCCTTATAACTATTGACGAAAGATGCTTACTCTACAGGCCACGTGACTATTTGCAGTTTAATCTGTGGACAAACGAAATGGCGTAAGAAAAAGATAAGAAAAGTCGCAGAAAAAAGGAGAGAAAATACCTCAACTCGTTCTGCTTTGTTTGACATTACCCCTCCCCACCAAAAAGAGATATCAGTAGAAAGATCCCCATTACCTTCACTCGGGCCTGAGACAAAGTTCCAAGAAATACTAGACAATAATTCAACCCCTGTTACATCTCAGCAAGCAACAACTCCCTGTTCGGGTGAGCTGTGATGTCCCAAAACATAGCTTATAAACTACTGTAGGTGTTGCATTTAGGTTAGACACAGTCTGTGCCGAAAAGTTACGTATGTATGTATATGAATAAATATATATGTATATATCTGCATATATGTCATACACATACATACATACATTTCACACACAAATATGCCAGTGTCCCACACAAAGACACTCGTGTAGTCTGTACAATCGGCATACACACACACACACGCACTCACACACATACCACATACATGTTCACACACATATATCATACTACTCCCCACACATTCATAAATAAGCAGAAAAAAATATGACACGTTCCCACCCAAACAAAACAAAAACCATCACACACATAGACGCACAAACACAAACAAAAAAATATTGAATTCACCATCTACGAAAGCTTCGCTTCTTTCTCTAGATTTAGTAATAGAAAAACAACAACAACAACAACAACATATAAATGAATAAATAAATACATAAATAAATAAAATCGTAGAAAACTCCTTCCTTGTTCAACCGGTTGCTTCGTGTTTATAATGAATTGTAGGAAAGAAAAGAACCTCTGCACTTTGCAGGTTTTACTGTCTCCTGCATTTATATAACTGTAGACCAACTGAAATGTTCTGTTGTAAAAGAAAGCATCGACCCGAAGCCCGCGTTTTTTCATTGTTTGTTCAGTGGCAGTACATGATATTTTTGTGTGATTTCGATCTTACAGTATAGTACCTTGCGCATGTGCATTATACTCTGAATTTGGTTCAGCTAATATCTCGTGAGTGAAATAATTTTGGCATCATGTTCATAATGTATTCTATTCATTATAGTAGACTAATCAACTAGTTTCGTCATAGAAGAGCTCATCAGGAAGACGGTGAGCTGGCAGAATCGTTAGCACGCCGGGCGAAATGCTTAGCGTTACGTTCTGAGTTCAAATTCCGCCGAGGTCGACTTTGCCTTTCATCCTTTCGGGGTCGGTTAAATAAGAACCAGTTACACACTGGCGTCGATATAATCGACTTAATCCGTTTGTCTGTCCTTGTTTGTCCCCTCTGTATGTTGCCCCTTTGTGGGCAGTAAAAAAAAAATAAGGATTCATTTACTCTTGTCGCAATAAAAGTTTCATTGTTAAATAAGTAGAGCTTTCTATCCATCTATTTTCGTCGTCCACTAGTCCTGGGAGGATCATGGAGTCCTCACACCATATCCATATGTGTCCTATCAGAAGCAATTGTCGTTTAGACTTTTCTGCTGGATGTCCAAGAACGACCAACTGAGACCAACTATTTCGCTTTTACTTTACCCCTAAGTCTCTTGTCCGTTGGCTCAGTTCGACGAGTCCGTCTTGCAGGTTAATACCTTCGACATTCTAATCACAGGTTCATAGTACTAGAGCTGAGACTTCTCAATACAGAGAAGTAGCGGCTCAAATTGAAGCGACTCTATAATCTCCGAGCTATGCACTATGTCGAATAACGTTACTTCAGAGATTCTTTCGAAGACACCATTTCGGTCACAAGTATTCAAGGATAAACAATAACAGACCCGAGCCAAGGCAGACATTGTTTGCACGTAAGTTAGTTATAAGGAATTTAATTAATTTAATTACAAACTCAATTTTACTAGTGTTGACGAGTAATTGAAGTTGACTTTACGTAGTCGTAGAAACCTGTTAAAAGTAACAACCAAATCTATCTCAAATTACGTACTTGAGCGTTTTAATACAAGGAAGTAAACGTTAGACAAAGTAGTCTTAGAAATTTTTTAAAAAATCGACAGGATGGTCATGTCCATAGGGAGAGTGATCAGAGTTGACTTTAGGGTTGAACAGCAATATAAACCCATCCATCCCGGTCAGTCGCCATCACTACCATCTGACGATAAGGGCAGATACATTTCTACACCACCACCATCGCCATCAATGATGACAATAACAATAGCTTAGAGTTGTACCAAACAGTGATTTATGATTTAGGCACAAGGTCAGCAAATTTAGGGTCGGGGAGTTAATCGATATCATTGATACCCAGTACTTGATTGGTGCTTTATTTTGTCGACCCCGAATGGATGGAAGGATTTGAACTCATAATGAAAATTTCCGATTTTGGTACAAGGCCAGCATTTTTTAGAGGTGGGACTAATAAATCCTACCTCATTGACTGGTACATCACTTTATTAAGTCCGGGAGTTTCAAAGGCAAAGTTGACATCGGCGGGATTTGAACTTAGAACGTAAAGAGCCGGAAAAAGTACCTCAAGGCAATTTTAACCGATGCTCAAAGGATTCTGTCAACCTAGCACCTTAATAGTAACAAACACTAGTTTCTGATTTTGGCACAAGGCTAACAACTCTAAGGGGACGGGAGGTCGATTACAGTGACCTCAGTGCTCCACACACTCTTATTTGATCGACCTGAAACGGGTTCTCTGCGGTATTTGAACTCAGAACGTTTTTTACGTTCTGAGTTCAAACATCGCTAGACATTTTTTCGCGATGCGCTTAAAGATTCTACGACCTCACCGCTTTTAATCCACAAGGCCTGATATTTTTAGAGAATGGGTTAGTCAATTAGATCAACTCCAGAGCCCAATTTGTACTAATCTTATCGACCCCAAAAGGAAGAAAGGCAAAGTCTACCTTGGTAGAATCCTTACCGCTTTTACTAACAACAAATAATCCTCTCAACTTTAGGCACAAGGCCAGAAATTTTGAAGAAGGGGACTAGTTTATTATATCAACCCCAGTACTCAACTAGTACGTACTTTATCGACCTGGAAAAAAATGAAAGGTAAAGTGAACCTCGGCAAGATTTGAACTCACGTTGCGAAGCATTTTCCCGATGTGCTAACCAATTCGCCAGCTCGCTGCCTTAATAGTAATAAATAATATCAGATAAAATGACAGATGTACGCATGTGAAACCACATTTTTTCATCACAATTTATCATGTCACATTTTATGTGGCATGAAAAAATTCTATTTAGGAAGACAAATGAAAAATCTACTAAGTTAGTGGTTTTGATTTCGGGTAAAATTATTATCAGTGAAGAAAATGAGCACACACATGTGTGTGTGTGTGTCTGTGTGTGTGTGTGTGTGTGTGGTGTGTGTTTGTGGTGCTTGTGTGTGTGTGTGTGTATGCACATGGCCATTCAAAAATACATACAAGATATATCTATATATATATACATATATATATAATATATAACTATATATATATATATATATATATATATATATATATCTATTACATACATATATAGTCATGTCTTCACACACACATATACGTATGTGTGTGTATTAATGTATATATATATATATATTATATATATATATATATATATATATATATATATACCTACACATATACATACATACATACATACATACATACATACATACATAACATACTACATACATACATACATATATATGTATATATATATATATATTACAGAGAGATAAAAGAGAGAGAGTAAGTAAGTGGGAGAGAGGAGAGAATGCACATATATTCACCAGATGTGGTGATTTTTTTTATTTACTTATCTATCTATTTTATTTATTTTCTTTCAGAAAGCACTGAGCTGAGATGGAATTCTTAAAAGCAATACATAAGCTGAAATGACGTTTCTGTTACATCATGAGTGAAAAAAATCCCGGAATCTGGCAATGAACGTAGAAGACAGTTACTTGGAGAACACTTTAAAGAATGAATTTGTGAAAACACGTTGAAAGGAAAAGACAAAAAAATAAGAGAAGATAACTCCAGCAAAAACAAAGAACAAGCAGAAAAATTACGAATAAAAACGTACTAACGAAACTAAAAATGAAAAAAATTGAAATTGAACAACAAGAACTTGAAGAATAAATAAAGATTGTGTCACCCCCTCCAAATGTATACAAGTAGATGTTGGATAAATTAGATTTTGTTGTTTATTAAATTCTCATTATTTTCTTTTTAATATATAGAGAAGTCAAAGAAAGGAAGCTGTATGGGTGTGAGAGTGTATGTGAATGTGTTAGTGTATGTGTGTGTGTGTGTGTGTGTGTGTGTGTGAATTTGTGTATAGCATGTATATGTGTACGTATATCACATGTTATAGAGTTGCTTATTTTTGTAACTTGAATCCACGACTCTTACCAGATCAAAAAACAATATAACTTCTCGTAATATTTGTCATATACGGACAGGCACACGCACACACACACATACACACACACAGACGCACACAGACTCACACACACATGCACGCACGCAGATAGACA
Source organism: Octopus sinensis (assembly GCF_006345805.1). Lineage (NCBI taxonomy): Eukaryota > Metazoa > Mollusca > Cephalopoda > Octopoda > Octopodidae > Octopus > Octopus sinensis. The sequence goes on along the minus strand of NW_021824701.1, from coordinate 1,651 downwards.
GATAAACAGATAGACACACACACAAGCAGACGACGCGCGCGCACACATCTGTATGTAATATATATATATACACAACGAATGTACATATATGCATATATATTCATATTTACATATATTTATGTAGAAGTAAAATGAAGATATGTAGATGTGTGCAGAAGCCTATATGTATATATATATATATATATATATAATATATATATATATATATATATATATGTATATTATATGATGCATATTATATATATATACATACACACACGTACACACATATATATATGTCTGTGTGTGTATGTATATATACATACATACATATACAAACACACACATATATGTATGTGTATTTATATATATATATATATATATATATATATATCGAGAGAGAGAGAAAGAGAGGAGAGAGAGAGAGAGAGAGAGAGAGAGAGAGAGAGAGAGAGGGAGATGGAGCGAGGGAATGAGAAAGAGAAAGTGAGAGTAGAATTAAAACTGCTTAGGTAGATTTTTGTCCAGATTGCGATTTAAATCTTTAAACACAGAATCCATTTTTTCGCAGTTAAGCTAAAATGAAAGAAATGCTCCCGTAAGCAGCTTCCACTCGGGTGTTTGAGTTTCGAATTTTGTCGAGTTAAACTTTGCCTTTTAGTCTTTCGAGGGGCAAGAAATAAATATATATATATATATAGAGTTCAAATTTACAGAACACAAAATATGAAGACAGGTGAAGGAACAACAAGGAGGTGTATTAGTTTAACGCTCTGGAAGAATGCTGTAGTCTTTGACAATTCGAGCCTACGCTCTTCGACAGAAAGGATTATGAGAAAAAAAAAAAAAAACGTAGAGAGAATAAAAAAATATAAAATGTGTTGGGATCAACGGTTAAACATGATGAATCCACACACACACATTCATACATACACAAGTAAGCACATTGATAGAAAATGAGGTGGAAAAAGCAGAGTAATATATTTCTTAAAGTAGTGTGAACATTTTTTGAGCTTTAATAAATAGCATATTATATATATATATATATATATATATTATAATATTATAATATTATAAACATAATAAATGTGTTGTAGGAAACTGATCCTAATGTTTTAAGTTTCAAATTTAGCTAATGGAGTTTTTTCTATAAGAAAAATTATTATTTTATTTATTTTTAAATAAATATTGTTTAACTCTATTTGCTTATCTATTTAACTATTATTATTAACTTGAAGATTGACTATAATTTTAAATTGAATTTATTTCAATTAAATTTAAATTTAATTGTAATTCGAATTTAATTGTAGCCATGAAACGTACGTAGTTTTTTTTACTTATTATATATTATTATTCATTTTTATACTTTTGAGTTGCATAATAGGTTTAATACTCTAATTTGTATTATATATATATATATATATATATATATATATATATATATATATATATATATATAGAACACATAAAGTACATGTGTGTGAGTGTGTCACAGAGCAGCGTTGCAGTTTCTTCTGCTCAGTGTCAGATGAAATTAGTTTCAATATGCCAGCTATTAAAAAAACAACCTAGTACAAGCTTGCAGAAATCCTGGAATGTTGTGCAAAGTCGACTATTTCCCACTCATTTGTTCGGCAAACAGATGACACTCCCGCGTTGCCTTGATCAGCAA
>NW_021824700.1:7500-36560 GCF_006345805.1 Octopus sinensis | reverse complement strand
CGTAGAGAATATGTACGACAGGCGAGCGTTGTGGAGAAAGAGTTAAAGCCCAAGAGAGCAGAGTCGATAAGCAAGTTGTAGCCATGTTAGTTTTGCTCCCGTGACATACCGTAAATCCTCGCGTATAGTCCGCCCTTGAGTATTATACTCAGGGGACTTTTAGGGGGCTGTACCTCTGAAAAACCTAAACCTTGTGTATAATACGCACCCTTTCTCTAACTTGAGTCAAGGAGGTATACGGTAACGTCCTTTATTATTATTGTATGTATAACATAATGCAAACGTGTAGCTTTTTTGTGCATTTTGTTTGCAGAAAATAAAGAAATAACAGTAATAACGTTTAATAAATGTTGCTTACTGCAAGTTATGGATGATTCTTTTATGACTTCATTGCTTTCAGGCTTAGCTTAAGGTATTTTCGCACCCGACATCACAAAATGCGTCTGAATAAACATCACCGGACAGCAAATAGAGACTCAGGCATTGCTTAGAAAATATATTTCATTTTTAACCTCGTATATAGTACGTTCTAGGGATTTTGACTTTTAAATTTTGGGGAAAAAATGCGGATTATACTCGAGGATTTACGGTAGTCACTGCCGTCGAGAAATGCACAAACACAAACACCACACAGTTCAATTTTCTCGTGTTTGTAGCTATTATGGTCTTGTGCAATCACTAAATGCAATTTCTCACATTCGCACAGAACCAAATATTTGCAAGAGAGAGGTAAAATTGTATTGATTTGAATTTAGTATATGACAGCTACTTAATTTATCGACCCTGTTTAGATGAAAGGCGAAAACTAACTCCTGTGGAATTTGAATTCGTATAGAGATAGAAGGACGAAACGTAGAAACAATTTAGTCCTCTATTCTGCCTCGAAATCAATATTAATTATGACGTAATACAGACTTTGATAGACAGAACGCCCAATGGCGCTCTTCTCAGTTTGGCTTCCAGCTGTAATGCTAATGTTTTCATTCAAAATCAAAAAAAAGTCTGACGTCATTTCTCCTATATTTCGCTTCGTAATGTCAGACATTTTAAAAATACAGGACAGCGTTATCCGATCCAAACGTGTGTGTGTGTGTGTGTTTGCTTGTTTCTATGTGTGCATGCGTGCGTCTATGTGTAAAACTGTTTGCTATTCTCTCGTTTTTCTTCCCCGTCTCATCGTAACCATGCGTAACAAATAAAATATATTTAAATGAAGTAAGACCAATAAATCAAAGCGATTGCCAAACAATATTTTATTTTTTTTTAAATTCTGCAGTTGCGCGTCCCGTTTCTGTTATTCACAATTTTTTTTTTTTTTTTATCTGAAAACATAAAAAAGTGTGACATTTTATGTACATAGGTGTACGTCAATATACTGTGGAACGATCATACGACACACTTATATAATACATACACACACACACACACACATCATTTTATGTTAAAATGATATAACAGGAAGATGGAAAATATCAGGTTTTGATCATGGATCACAACATTTGTTTCTGCACCGCACACTAGCTTTCAGTTGCTCAGTTTATATGTGAAAGGTAGGAGAGTCCAGTTTGCTGGACATTGTTGTAGAGCTGAAAAAGAAGTAATTTCTACTCTTCTCCTCTGGAAGCCATCTACTCGCAATACCAGAGGGCGCACACTCTCCTACCCTGATGTAATCTCCAGGGATACAGGCATCCAGCAACAGGACCTCCGTGATGCCATGATGGACCGTGAAGTCTGGCGTAGCATGTAAATTCCATTGTCTCGACCACGGTCGAACAATGATGATGATGATTATATTCCAATAAGATTTAGATCATTCTTTATAACTACTGTATAGTTGAATATTTCTCAGCAACAGCCGTGTGTGGACCCATAAAATGCAACATATATATTACATAATACACAGACACACATGTATGTATGTATGTATGTATGTATGTATGTATGTATGTATGTATGTATGTAGGTATGTATGTATGTATGTTCTTCTATTCTTTAACTTGTTTCAGTCGTGTGACTACGGCCATGCTGAGCACCGCCTTAAAGGGTTTTAGTCGAAGAAATCGACCACAGGACTTATTCTTTGTGAGCCTAGTACTTATTCTATCAGTCTCTTTTGCCAAACCGATAAGTTACGGGGACATAAACACACCAGCATCGGTTGTCAAGCGATGGCGAGGGACAAAACACACACACATAAGCAGATACGCATATATATACATATACGACTATATATACATATACGACACACCACACACACACACAACATATGTATATATATATATATATATATATATATATAATATATATATATATATATATATATGTATATATATACATATACATATGCGAGAGAGAGAGAGAGAGAGAGAGAGAGAGAAAGAAAAAAGAGAGAGAGAGAAAAAAAGAGAGAAGAAAGAGAGACTCATAGGGTAGGTTTCCCGATTTCAGTGGCACATATATTTCCCCCACCCTTGGACAAAACCCCAGTCCATCGCAGGACTACTTATTTTTGCCAGCTGAGTGGACTGCAGCAACGAGTGAAGGCGCAATGCCCCAGTGGCTAGGGCAGCGGACTCGCGGTCGGAGGATCGCGGTTTCGATTCCCAGACCGGGCGTTGTGTGTGTTTATTGAGCGAAAACACCTAAAGCTCCACGAGGCAGTGGGTGGTGGCGACCCCTGTTGTACTCTTTCTCTCACTCTTTCTTCTGGTTTTTTGTCCCCGACTTCCTACGCAACCGCTGAGCCTGGCTGCGCATTCATCCATCCGTCGATGCTCTCGGTGTCGGGGGTTGACCTGCTTTCTCTTCTGCGGGTCTTACGAATAGCAAAGGACCACATTAAAAAAATTCTCCCACTAATCGGGCGAAGACCGCTTCGCTCAACAAACAAACAAGCTGCAGCAAAACGTGAAGTGCAGTGTTTTACTCAAAAACACAACACATCGCCTGATCGAGGAATTGAAACCATAATCCAACACCCCTAACCACTAAGCCACACGCCTCCACTGACACTTGTATAGGTATGCCGAAAATTTACTGTTTACTCAGTTCATAGTGTTTGTTTTCTTTTTGTTAGAATGAACATTTGGCTGTGCAATCTACAGCAGCGAAATATTTTGCTAAAAAAAAAGAACAAAAAAAAACAATTAGTCACGTAAGGCGTTTGAAATTTCATCACTAGAGAATATTCTCCGTAAACATACGATAAATGAATTAGTTTTGTCATATTAAACAGCGAAATGTTTGTCGTTTAGTTTTTCCACAGATTTAGTGTAAGTGTGGCAAAGAAGCGTTTTTTTTTTTAAATATTGTTTTACTAGAAACAACAACCCAACTTGCTGTTGCGTCACCAAAGGGAATTTCGCATGTGTAAGGATGAAAAAATAAATAAGTGAGCAGCGGGAACATTTGTATATGGATATTAGTAACACAACTTGGGCTTAAGAAAGAAGTTAGTACATGCAGTCTCTGACTGGTGTTCTGTTTGTCAGAAACGTTCGGTTTCTGCATTCGTGTCATGTTCCCATTTGTCAGTAACTTGTCCGTCACTTCTGCTTCTTGACTGCACCTGTTCGTTTCTTGATCGCAACTGGTCTTTTGGACGGGGGAAAAACAAACAAACAAGACAAACTATTTTTATACTTGGTCGTAGGCTCAATCAAACAATAAATGTTTTTGGAAGCACCGCCTCATCTTGAAATCTTGGCCATGTGACAGCTTTCAGCTGACATAATAAACATTGTACGTTTGCTTATGAAGGAATCACAATGAGCGGGAGCTAATCAGGTCATGGGATTCTAAGATATGCAAACATTATATGCCTACAAGGCTAACGGAACCAACTCTACCAGGGAATAAAATCAAGGTTTGCTGATTTTCACACAAACCGCAATCACTAACATAAATACTTGCAATATATACATTCTATAAAATATAGACTTAAATGGTAAAGACCCCCTTCGGTCATGAGAAAGTTCCCCTCCGAGGCACAAGTCTGGGCAAGGTTGTTTATGGAAGACCATAAATATCAGTGTCCCGTCTCCATACCACCAAGGTTGTCCCAGGAAAAGGCAAAGGCCGAGACAGCTTGGCACCAGTGACGTCGCAACTCGTTTTTACAGATGAGTGAACTGGAGCAATGTGAAATAAAGTGTCTTGTTCAAGAACACAACATACAGCCTGGAACTTATTCTATCGGACGTAGACACACCAACACTGGCGGTCAATATATGCGAGATACTTATTTCAGTTTCCGTCAACAAAATCACAAGCCTTTGGATGGCCCGAGGCTATAGTAGGACACTTGCCCAATGTACCATGTACTGGGAGTGAACCAGGAACAATGTAGATTTATCCACATAGTATATCCCACAAAACAACATAAACAAATACAAATGAAATTGTACAATGAAACTATATATTTGACTGCGGCCATGCCTTTTAGTCGAGCAAATCGACCCCGGGACTTATTCTATCGGTCTCTTTTGCCGAACCGCTAAGTAATACTAGGGGGACAAATATAGACACACACGCGCGCGCGCGCGCGCACACACACACACACACACACATATATATATATATATATATACATATATACGACGGGCTTCTTTCAGTTTCCGTCAACCAAATCGACTCACAAGGCTTTGGTCGGCCCGAGGCTATAGTAGGAGACACTTGCCCAAGATGCCACGCAGTGGGACTGAACCTGGAACAATGTGGTTGGTAAGCAAGATACTTACCTGCGCCTGTCGTTCATGAATTTCCATGATGTTTTCATTCATCCAGCTGGTCGACAGCCTTCCTGAACGAGTTGCTCTTCAAGCAACAAGCGACCATTCCTAAAGCGTGGAAACCACCCGTAAACTTGTGTTTTGCTCATGGCAGCGTCCTTCTAAGTTGTTTGAAGTATGACAACTGTTCCAGTCGCCGTTTTCCCCAATAGAAAACAGAATTTCACGGAAGCACGTTGTTCCTCCGTTTCAGCTATCGCAAAAGTCAACGAGCAGGGGAGAAGCACAGTAAAACAAAAACGTGGCAGTACAACTTTACATAACGACTTCGGTCGGCAGACTAATGTCTGAGGGTCAGGTGGCTTCTAGCGGCGGAAGCCTGAACTACAACGGTTTTGTCTATACTCCAGGCTCTATACTTCAGGCTCTTTCTCGCTTACAGGTATTAGTGAACATCTCACCATACTCCTTGTTCACGCTTCCTCTTGTCATTAACTTTTCCCTCTATCTCTAGCCATGCCATAGCAGCTAGCATTGTCCTCCACCGCTTTACAACTATATATATATATATATATATATATATATATATGTAAAGGTATGTAGAAAAATACAACATGGACAAGAACGTATAACTCATAGAAGACGATACAATAAACATGGACAGGACATTCGAACCCCTCAGTCTTCAGTCAAGAAACGGATCATCGTAGTAATTTCGGCTGATTAATTGAGATTACTAGATCACGGCCAGCCCTCCAAGAAAAAACTAGCTGGAAGCGTAGATTTCTGGAAGAAGGATCGAATGCATACGAACACCAGGACAGCAAAAGGGACAGATATAAAAAAAAAACAAAAAACAATAATGGAATACAGAAACATGAAATACAGAAGCATCATTAACGTGTGAAAACAACAAGTGTCTTACGACTGATAACAAGCAAACAAATTTTTTCTCTCTGGCGCATTGGAAAAAGCCTTTATAGCGGCGGACGAAAACAACGATGTTAACACGACGAGGTCAGGAGAGCTGAAAGGCAGATTTCGGCCAACAGTCACGTGACAGAGAAGAGGGAAAAGAAAAGAAAGAGAGGCAAAGGAAGAGAGAGAGAAAAGGGGGACAAAAACGCACAAAGAAAAGAGAGAGAAGAGAGAAAGAAGGAATCAGAGGAGGAGAAGGGATGGGTGTCGAAGAATGACTGTGAGTGCAGAGCGAGACAAAAAATAGGAGGAGGGTAGTGGAAGACTAGACCAAAGGATCAGAGAAAGAGAAGATGAATAGAGAGAAAGTAAAAATGAGAGAGAGAGAGAGAGACAAACAGAGAGTCGTACCAATTATTAAGAATATGTGTTCACATTAATGATATAAAGGGGGTACGGGGCGCCTGGAATATATGTTAAGGTATGTAGAAAAATACAACATGGACAAGAACGTATAACTCATAGAAGACGATACAATAAACAGGACAGGACATTCGAACCCCTCAGTCTTCAGTCAAGAACCGGATCATCGTAGTAATTTCGGCTGATTAATCTTGAGATTACTAGATCAGGCCAGCCCCAAGAAAAACTAAGCTGGAAGCGTAGATTTCCTGGAAGAAGGATCGAATGCATACGAACACCAGGACAGCAAAAGGGACAGATATAAAAAAAAAACAAAAAAACAATAATGGAATACAGAAACATGAAATACAGAAGCATTAACGGTGAAAACACAAGTGTCTTACGACTGATAACAAGCAAAAAATTTTTCTCTGGCGCATTGGAAAAAGCCTTTAAGCGGCGGACGAAAACAACGATGTTAACCCGACGAGGGTCAGGAGCTGAAAGGCAGATTTCGGCCAACAGTCACGTGACAGAGAAGAGGGAAAAGAAAAGAAAGAGAGAGGCAAAGGAAGAGAGAGAGAGAAAAGGGGGACAAAACGCAACAAAGAGAGAGAAGAGAAGAGAAGAAGGAATCAGAGAGGAGAAGGGATGGGTGTCGAAGAATGACCTGTGAGTGCAGAGCGAGACAAAGAAATGGAGGAGGGTAGTGGAAGACTAGACCAAAGGATCAGAGAAAGAGAAGATGAATAGAGAGAAAGTAAAAATGAGAGAGAGAGAGAGAGACAAACAGAGAGTCGTACCAATTATTAAGAATATGTGTTCACATTAATGATAAAGGGGGTACGGGGCGCCTGGAATATATGTTAAGGTTAGTATGTAGAAAAATACAACATGGACAAGAACGTATAACTCATAGAAGACGATACAATAAACATGGACAGGACATTCGAACCCCTCAGTCTTCAGTCAAGAACCGGATCATCGTAGTAATTTCGGCTGATTAATCTTGAGATTACTAGATCACGGCCAGCCATCCAAGAAAAACTAAGCTGGAAGCGTAGATTTCCTGGAAGAAGGATCGAATGCATACGAACACCAGGACAGCAAAAGGGACAGATAAAAAAAAAAAAAAAAAAAAAAATAATGGAATACAAAACATGAAATACAGAAGCATTAACGGTGAAAACAACAAGTGTCTTACGACTGATAACAAGCAAACAAATTTTTTCTCTGGCGCATTGGAAAAAGCCTTTATAGCGGCGGACGAAAACAACGATGTTAACACGACGAGGGTTCAGGAGCTGAAAGGCAGATTTCGGCCAACAGTCACGTGACGAGAAGAGGGAAAAGAAAAAAAGAGAGGCAAAGGAAGAGAGAGAGAGAAAAGGGGGACAAAACGCAACAAAGAGAGAGAAGAGAGAGAAAGAAGGAATCAGAGAGGAGAAGGGATGGGTGTCGAAGAATGACCTGTGAGTGCAGAGCGAGACAAAGAAATAGGAGGGTAGTGAAGAAGACTAGACCAAAGGATCAGAGGAAAGAGAAGATGAATAGAGAGAAAGAAAAAAATGAGAGAGAGAGAGAGACAAACAGAGAGTCGTACCAATTATTAAGAATATGTGTTCACATTAATGATAAAGGGGGTACGGGGCGCCTGGAATATATGTTAAGGTATGTAGAAAAATACAACATGGACAAGAACGTATAACTCATAGAAGACGATACAATAAACATGGACAGGACATTCGAACCCCTCAGTCTTCAGTCAAGAACCGGATCATCGTAGTAATTTCGGCTGATTAATCTTGAGATTACTAGATCACGGCCAGCCCTCCAAGAAAAACTAAGCTGGAAGCGTAGATTTCCTGGAAGAAGGATCGAATGCATACGAACACCAGGACAGCAAAAGGGACAGATATAAAAAAAAAACAAAAAACAATAATGGAATACAGGAAAATGAAATACAGAAGCATTAACGGTGAAACTGTGAAAACAAACAAGTTCTTACGACTGATAACAAGCAAACAAATTTTTTCTCTGGCGCATTGGAAAAAGCCTTTATAGCGGCGGACGAAAACAACGATGTTAACACGACGAGGGTCAGGAGCTGAAAGGCAGATTTCGATATATATATATATATATATATAATATATATATATATATATATATAATATATATTATATATATATACGAGCAAAACGCTCCCCGTCCAATGGACGGTGCTGAGTTGTCAAACATTAAACCAAATTTTCTCCAAAACAACTTGTCCGACCGTCCCATAGGCCTCCCCTTTGAGAAACACTGATTTGACCTAAATTTGAGACACCAGCAAAAGAAGAAATAAAGATAGACATTTTTTCTATTCCAAAGAATGCTTTATCGATCGCATTCTCACCTGGAATCGATTTTTGTAATTTTTTCAAAACTTATACACGCCCTGATACCGTCGGTATCTACATATCAAATTTGAGCGCAATCGGATGGAGGATGCCCGAGATCCTAGAACACACACACACACAGACAGAACGGATTTTATATAATAGATAATTGTTTTGCTTCGGGTCACCCACGACGTCAGTCAGTGTCATTCCATTCCCGTATCTATTGTGTCGGACAGTGCATTGTCCAACGTGTCATTCTATTTTTAAGAGACTGACATTTGATTCGTGTGTGATGGGACTACCGTTTCATGAAAACTCGCTCATTCGTAGCTATGCATAGACGTGTGGGCATGAATGTGTGTATGCATACAGATATGTGTGTGCGCTTATGTGTGTGTGTGTATGTATGTATGTATGTATGTATGTATGTATGTATGTATGTATGTATGTATGTATGTATGTAAGCTTATAATACCATTACGCAATCACAAGCATCAAATGGATAACTGAGAATCGTGTTGTTATTTCGCCGCTAGCTTTATCACAATTATCTCCACTTGCTACAAAATAATCTTCCTTTAGAATAATCCTGCTGTTATATTCGTAAATTATTTCCCTTGCACGCGTCGTACACCTTTTAACTCTAAATTAACATTTTCCTTCATATAGTTTAAAGATTCTTAATTTATAATTTATAATTTGTAATTTGTTGTGTCTGGGGAGAGTCATTTTCTCTCTTGTGCCTTATAATGTAACACACTCACCGGTAAAATTTCCACTTATTCCTTATTTGAAAATTTAAAAAAAAAAAGGAATAAGTGGAAATTTTTACCGGTGAGTGTGTTACATTATAAGGCACAAGAGAGAAAATGACTCTCCCCAGACACAACAGAATATGCTTCAACACACGAACTCAAATAAAGAATCTTGCAAACCAAATCCAAAAACGAAATTTATAATTTCATTCATGTAAACGTATTTCTACATCTATATATTTTCTATACGAGGACACTTCTTTTTCATAGCTTTTTATAATCATTCGCATTTTCTTGTTGAGCCCTCTCTTATCAAAGATTCTTTTTTACTAGAGAGCAGACCCGAGATCCTTCTGTTCAAACCCTGACAAGGTTCTTGAACACTAAGACTGGATGGTAGGAACTGGTGTTAATATTGGTGAGCTTCTCACTGAGCTTGTGGAAACTAGCGCCTAAATCTAGCGTCACATCTTCATTTTTGTAATACTAAGTCCGAGACGACTGGTTGCAGCTGTTTGGACAGTGATGGTTTGGTACGGCTGACTGAACATTCGACCTGTTTTGTGGAAGCAAACACACGCGCGTATGCACACAGAAATATAGACATACAGATAGACAGACAGATAGACAGGTAGATAGATAGATAGATAGATAGATAGATAGATAGATAGATAGATAGATAGATAGATAGATAGATAGATAGATGGAGAGAGAGAGAGAGAGAGAGAGAGAGAGAGAGAGAGAGAGGAACAGACAGACGGACAGAAAGAAAGAAAGAAAGACAGACAGACAGAGAAACAGTAAAGCGTAAAATAAATAAACTCCGTGGTATCTAACAGGTGGGGCCAAAACGGCTGTGCCAAATGTCTCATGTCTTAGTCTTTCTGACTTGAAAACTTGCATTATGTCCTTCCTTAGTTTATTTAGATTGCTCCTGCTTACTGTCACATATAAATACAGTCAGTATGCCGTCCCTATGCAAACCAAACGTAGTAGAAATGAACCTCTTACGCAGGACATCTAACAAGTAAAACTCAATGAAGTCACAAATATTGGAGCGATCAAACAATCCCATTACCGCACCAAAAGAACCATTTAGGCAGAATCGCTATCAAAGATGAGAGTATTCCTAGTGTGCGCAACTTCTATATCTCTGTCCGTTATATCTGCGAAATTTCTAACGAAATCTAGTGACTTGGTTAATAAAGTCGTGGAAATCGATAGCTGAAAATTCACAGAGTAACTCTGACCCTGCCTTTGCTTCTAACTACGTAATGACTTCGCATGTGTCACGCCACTGGGTGAGGTCAGACGTTTTCTTCGTGTTATTTATATTCTTAAATATGTGCTTACTGACTCTAACCTATCTCAGATTCCTTGGTGTTAATCAGCCTACATTTACAGTTAGCCTTAACAGTGGTGGAATCGTTGCGCTCAGCTAGTGTCTTTATTCTATCATTTATAGCTAACTTTAAAAGCCAAAATTTTGGTTTAACTGTACATATTATTCTGTTGTGTCTGAGGAGAGTCATTTTCTTTTTGTGCCTTATAATTTAATACACTCACCGGTAAAATTTCCACTTATTTCTTATTTTTATTTTCCTAAAATTTTCGTTGCGTCTTGCAACCTTTTCAATAGTCTTGACTCTGTCCGTTATTTACTTACACTGCGTTCCTTTTTGTTTGTTTCTGCGCATGTGTGTGGGTCAGTGTGTGTGTGTGTGTGTGTGTGTGTGTGGTGTGTGTGTGTGTGTGTGTATGCATGCATGTACGTATGTATGTGTGTATGTATGTATGCATGTGTGTGTATATATATTATTATAAGTATGAAGTCTGCCCTAATGCGTGATGGTTTTCCTTAATAAGTACTCATACAATCTATAATCTATCTGATATAAATTGTTCTTAATAAATTAGTCATGTAAATTACTAACTTGTAAGTCTGAGAAACCACCTACGTAAAAGTGTGGACAATTTATAATATTTATGATTACTAACCTTACAATATTTTGGGTGGTCTTGTCAAATGTCAGATAGGTGGAAACGTCTGCCTAAATTGAAGAGATTGATTAAGTGAAATATTCTTGGTGAGGCCTACTGCATGAAAAGCAAACAGTAAAGTGGATGCTATGCTAACACTATATGTAAAAAGGGGAGACAAGAAACAGTTCCACTTTAAAACAAGCGCACAACGAGTGAGGAAAAAAGAAATCAAGTAAAACAAGGGAGTCAACTCTTGAAATATAAAATTTAAATGTTTATCATTTCCACTGTTATTTGAATTAACAACAAAAATATTTTATCGTAATGGTTAAATGTTTTTTTTTAGTAGCTCGCTTCTTCCACAGCAATTTTTGTTTATCGTTTTTGAAATTTGAATAAATACGACCTCTTTTCTAACATACGACGAGGAAATGCCAAGTACAAACCCCCACCTTCGAAGAAACAGCAATTTTATTAAACAAAACAATAGAATGCAGCGGAAAGTCTAATCTTATAATCAGTGGCGGACTGGGTCTAAAAATATTGGTTGCCAGGTGACTAAGGGGGCCCACCCTCAACAACAAGGAGGCCTACTCGCAACTACAATGGGTGGGGGACCCACCCGCAACTAAAATGCTATCATTTAATTTTTTTTTTTTTTTGTTAAAAGTATTCTTTTCAACTGTCTACAAACAGCCAGGCTCAAATAATTAATGCATTCTTCCAGGAGTGAATAAAAAATTCTCAAACTTAGATATTAACATGGGCCCCATATATGGATTCTAATGGCGCAGGGGCCTACACACACACACATACATATGCACGCGCACGGTCGCACACACGCTTGCACGCACGCTCATACACACAACCACAGACGCACGCACACACACACACATACACACACACACACACACACACTCACGTATACACACACATGCACAAACACACACATACACACAACTACATGTTTGCCTCCGTGTCTGTCTTTATGGTGTCTCGTTATGTTCATTAACTTCGATGAAATGGTCAATAAAAATAAGTAACAGACAGGAGATTATATGATGGACCTAGCAGGACTGCAGTCCAGGGGCTAAAACTAGTAAAATTATGAAAAAAGATTTCAAAATAAAACGAAGTTTAAAATTGTGCCATCTGTAATTATCTCCCTTACAACGTGTAAGTATTTACCTTTTAAATTTTCATAAGAGTGGCTGTGTGGTAAGTAGCCTGCTTACGAACCACATGGTTCTGGGTTCAGTCCCACTGCGTGGCACCTTCGGCAAGTGTCTTCTACTATAGCTTCGGGCCAACCAAAGCCTTGTGACTGGATTTGGTAGACGGAAACTGAAAGAAGCCCGTCGTATGTATATATATATATATATATATATATATATATATATATATATGTATGTATGTATGTATGTATGTATGTATGTATGTATATATGTGTGTGTGTACATGTTTGTGTGTCTGTATTTGTCTCCCCAACATCGCTTGACAACCGATGCTGCTGTGTTTATGTCCCTAGCGGTTCGGCAAAAGAGACCGATAGAATAAGTACTAGGCTTACAAAGAATAAGTCCTGGGGTCGATTTGCTTGACTAAAGGAAGTGCTCCAGCATGGCCGAGGTCAAATGACTGAAACAAATAAAGGAATAAAAGAATACTAAGAAGATTGTTTGTTATGGCCAGTGAGAGAGTGACCATTGGTTTCGTGCCTATAAAGCACTTAGGTGTATAGATGACTCATCAGACCCAAATGGCCTGGCCATTTGAGTCTGACCTTGGTGGGATATGAACTCAGAACACAACAGGGATCAGATCCCAACCTCTTCCCATTTTTTATAGTTTTCCTGGCAATAACAAGTCAGTTTAAGACTAGTATTCGCACTAGTTCTTGACCCATATCACATGAAAATTCAGGCTTCATCAACTGGACTACAAAAAAATTACATTTATCTAACATATGCAGTAGGATCAGACCCGGTACCCCATAGTTGTGAAACAAACATTTTGACCATTCTCGCATACATACATCCACTCACGCACACACATATACACACATTTGCCTGTGTGTGTATATGTGTGCATGTGTATGTATATAAATGGCGGTGCCCCAGCATGGCCACAGCTCGTGAGCTGAAACTAGAATCAATCAATCATATAAACACACATGTACATGCAACATACATGTATGTATAAATACATATATATATATATATATATATATATATATATATATATACATACATATATATATAAATAATACAGGTGGCTGATTAGCAATTTAACAACCTAAAGGCAAATTTATAGACGCCACCAAAGTGACAGAGGGTACTAAGTAGTACTAGTTGCTGAGACCCCCTTCGGTCATGACTGACCATGGGATTGCACCTAGGAAGTTACCCTCCCAGGCACAAGTCCAGGCAAGGTTGTTTATGGAAGACCAGCAGTCGCCCATGCATACCAGCCTCCCCTCTCCATGCCACCAGTGTTATCCAAGGGAAAAGCAAAGGCCGATACAGCTTGGCACCTGTGATGTTGCAACTCATTTCTGCAGCTGAGTGAACTGGAGCAACGTGAAATAAAGTGTCTTGCTCAAGAACACAACATGCAGCCCGGTCCGGGATTCATGCTCACAACCTCGCGATCGTAAGCTCGACGCTCTAACCACTGAGCCATGCACCTTCACATAAGTAGTACTAGTATTGCTAGAAATAAGAGTCAAAACAAAAGCCACAAAGCATTATCTTAATGACTGACAAAGGGAGGCAAGCTCCCAACAGATATAGGCAAATCATCAATGATTTCAGATTTTGATGCAGAGCATCTTAATCCTAATCAATGGCTCTTACTGTGCCAAGGGTTAAACTCACCTCTCTGTGTCAGTCTTACAAGAAAACCATTGAAATTCATATGCTGATTTAAAAAATAGTAAAAGTGAAAACTACAAATAATATGGCTGGCTTATTTAGCAATTTAAAAACCTAAAGGCAGATTTATCGATGTATGTCAATATACATCTCTCTTTCGCCTTCTCTCTCTCTCTTTCTCTCTCTCCACACACACACATGCAGAGAGTACAGAGAGAAAAAATTAAAAGCTACAACTACACTTATAACAGCTTGTTTCTCATCTTTGCTATCACTAGACTGTATTACAGTGTATTGGAATTATGCCATTTTTCATGGCACGGAATCAGCAAATCAGAAATTAGCTGAGTCATTAGAGCATGGGATAGAATGTCCTTTAGTATTTGCACTAGTTCTTTGTGTTACGAGTTCATATCCCACCAAGGTCAACTTTGTCTTCTGTCCTTTCGGGGTCAATAAATAGAGTGCCTACCTTGGATGGCAGATTTTTCAGTCTGCTAGATGCTTGTGGTATTGCTCCCAGCCCTTTGAGATCTGACAACGATTAGAATAACAGTTGGCTCCAAACAGTATTAGCTTTTAAGAAGTGGATTTTCCATTGGATAACAGCAGTAGCATGGAGAGAGGAGACTTGCCCATTTGGGCAACTGTCAGTTTTCTGCTGAAAAACTATCAGGAAAGTAGAGTTGAATGAATTTGAACCACTCGTTTTAGATTGAGCTTTCTTTACAACTATTGCACTGGAAATCAAAAAATTATATAAAACACTAGAAGTATCACCCGGCGTTGCTCAGGTTTGTTTCGACCCTTTAGAATTGGAATTTTTGAAAAGTAAAAATTTTAAGTGAACATTTTTCTGGTTGAAATACACTGAAAAATGGCGACACAGCAGTCAAAAAATTGTAAAAAATGGGGATTTTCATAGAAAAAAAGCACCTTTTTGATGTAAATAATTTTTGGTGTTAACATGGTCCGATTTGAAATTTATCTTCTACAGAATGAAATGCAAGCCTTCTATCATACTCTCAATTTTGGTCAACTTGCACTGCAGGGTCTCGGAGGAGATAGTGTTAGTTGAAGGCTACCAAACCTGCCATACACAGACGACTTCAGCTTTATATATATAGATAAGGTAACCTGATCAATGGATTATTCAAAGAATATGCTATTATGAAAAGCAAGAATATGTTCGCGATAGGAGAGAGTCTCCTCTCACTTCTGTAAATTGCTGTGCTGCTCATAAACTTTCGTGTACTCCTACTTGACTCATTTTTCTGAACTTAGGGCTCTCCTTCAGCGGGGTGCAACAAAACCTCTTCCTTGGGTCTGTGTATTCAGATGCAGATACAAAGTGAGCTCTGATTGAAAAGGCCCCTAATATCCCACTTTTCATGGCTTGACACTTTAGCATATATTTAGTATCTAACTGGCCATATCTAGCCCAAATATTCTACCTGTTTTATGTTAAAACTGAGCAGACCCAACCTCTCATACCTACATACAATGTCATTCTAAAAATCACTTCATCAAAATCTTGAAGCTACAAGATAATGTATGATTACTTCCAAGCAATGTAAATAAACAAGTATTACATTATTTACATTATTTACATTCGCCGGATATTTGTCCTCATCTTGTCAGCTGCGGACAATTACAACAACAAAAACATGTATTACATTATAGCGGGTTTGAGAAGTTTGGGAAAAAGGCGATATACCATCCAGCCTTCTTCAGGTGTCTTGGGGAAATTTCGAACCTGGGTTCTCATTCCTAAGGTATTCTTTGATGTTATTATTACTGTTGTTCAGGTCACTGCTTGGAATCGAACTCAGAATTTTGGGGTTAGTAGCCCACGCTCTACACCATATGCCTGTCTGGTCACAGTTTTATCCAGTTTAGCTTTGCAAGCTAATGTAACATTTATTAGTTGCTGGAACTAGGCTGTTCCCAGAGGGTCAAGGGCATTTTCAAAAGATGCATCTTTGCTCTGTTGCAGGGATACAAACAACTGGTGACTTATCATTACCACCACCACCACCACCACCATCATCATCATTAAACATCCACTTTTCCTTGCTTGCATGGATCGGTCAGAATTTGTTGCATCAAATTTCCTTTGGCAGGATACCCTTCCTGTCTTAAACCCCACCCCTATTTTTGGAAGCAAGGTAATACCTCCGCAAAGTCAGACCCTTTTCATAGAAGACCGGAAACAACACCCCTTTTATAACAGTGATGCTCATTTACTCATTTACATATATATATATATATATATATATATATATATATTATATATATATATATGCCTGTGTGTGTGTGTGTCTTATATACAAGATATTCATTCAAGCTCCATTCACCAAATCCATTTACAAGACTTTGGTCGGTCTAACAGAATAATCCGATGTGTATTTATTTAGATGCAAAGATTAACTGGGCAGATTATTTATTTATGAATGAAAATAGTTACAAAGAGTTAAACAGTATTATTGATCAACGGTAAATCTGTGAAACATGAGGAAGTATTTCATCGTTGGTTAGACAGATAGTTTGACAAAATGTGCTGCTTAACTTGGCTATGTATCTGAGACATTCATTCAATAGGCTGTTTGACATTCAATACAGATTATTCTCTCTGTTAGAGAGACTGTAAGAGTTGGTGTAACTAGCATATTGTTGTTGTTGTATGCTGCTGAGCTTTTTAAATATAAAATGAATACATACATATATATATATATATATATATATATATATATATATATATATGAGTGTGTGTGTATGTGTATGTATGTATGTATATTCTTTTACTTGTTCCAGTCATTTTGACTGTGGCCATGCTGGAGCACTGCCTTTAGTTGAGCAAATTGACCCTAGGACTTATTCTTTGTAAGCCTAGTGCTTATTCTATCAGTCTCTTTTGCCAAACTACTAAGTTACGGGGATATAAACACACCAGCATCTGTTATCAAGCGATGGTTAGGGGGGACAAACACAGACGCACAAATCTATACATACATACATACTTATATATATATATACATACATACATACATACATACATACATACTTATATATATATATATATATCAATATACATATACATACATACATACATACATACATACATACGTGTGTGTGTGTGTGTGTGTAAATGTAATGAATAGCTTTCTAGATTCTTAACCCAGATTTGAAACCCAGCCCACATCTTACTGAGTTCTTTTCTATTGTTCTTGGCCATTGCACTAGAAAATTCATCAGAGTCAATTGTTAACCTGTGATCATTTTGAATCAAACTTAGGTTAAAGCAGATAAGAGACAGAGAATTTCATTTTGGCCTGACCTAATTTAGTTAGAAAAATTATAAATATGAAGCACAGATTTACTTCTACTTTTTTCACTTGGCTCCTAGCAAAAAGGAGCACTTCATGTATGGCTTGTCATCCTGGTACTACACAACTTTCACTCACTCTACTTGTCAATATAGAGAGGTAATTTCTTTTTCTCTTTCTCTCTCCTTCTTCCATTCATCTTCTAGCTGTCACTCAGAGATTAATTTAACTACCTACAAAATGGATAACAAAACTCTAAATAATCTGTGTACAACAACAAATCAAAAAAAGTTCTATCTTACATTGTAACAATAAAATAAAAACCATATACGTCAATATTTTTCTCCTCTCATTTATTTGCAACATATAATCATTATATATATGCATGTACATGTGTGTGTGTGTGCATATATATATATATATATATATATATATATATATATATATATATATAAGTGTGTAAATGTATATGTGTCTGTGTGTGTGTGTGTGTGTGTGGGTGTGTATATATATATAATTGAAAACCAAGAGGAGAGCAGAAATTTATTCACATCCCAAACATTTTTATTGAAAAAGTTTTCCACACCATATATAACAATGACCAACATTTGTTTCTATTGCAGCAACTACACTGTATGCAATTATGCATCCTAGTCAATGTTATTTCCTCAAGGGTCCATCACTTACAACATTTTCAAAGTGAACTAATTCAAACAAGCTTCTTGCATTGGTATTCAGTTAGCATTACTTACTTAATCAAATTGAATTCTCGTCTTTTAATCACCTCTACTGGCACCACAGATGAATCGTGGTTTTGAAATGTTTATTTATATTACAATTAATTATAGCAGTTTGTTTCAATTTTACTGTTTGGAGTACATTATTTATTCAGAGGTATTTCACTTATTTTGGTTTTATACCCTCAATAATGGTTATATTAATATATTATATTTATTAGTATTATTTTCATAAATATCATTAATCATATCCATCATTATTTTAACTAGTATACTTACTATAGATGGTAAATTATGTTTCTTTAAATCATTTAAAATATATTCAATCCAGTGTGGACATCTTGTAGCTTGTCGTAGCCTGTCTTGTGTTTATTAGAATAAATTTAGAAGTGAAAATTTGGTACATTTCTTCCGCACAAAAGTCACATCTATAATTGCCTATTCTACGAGTTTTGCTTTACTTTTTATTTTCCAAGCAATCGAAAATATTTTGATACTATCTTTTAGTGCTCAAATTAGCTTGCTAAAGCTAGGTAGTATTCATTTTGTCCCTATTTCTAAACGAACTTAAATGATTGGCAATTCTCTGCTTATTATAACACGAGTTGACAACTATTCTGTGAGGTAATCTTACATCTGTATATGATATTTTTATGCCTACAAATAGAGTTAAATGGACAGACCCTGTTCCTTGCACAATTGCATTTAATAGTTCTACTACTCCTATTACTATTATCTACTTCACTACTCTAGATGTAATTTTTATATTCTCTTGTCTGTCTTCAATTTATTAGTCCTTTCCACATAGACAATGTTCTGAGTACTTTGCTGTTTAGGATTCACATCTACTTCCAGGTTAGTTGTGGAGTTCCTCAGGTCGCTTCTATTTTATTGGTTGCCAAACCATAGTCCGATCCTGATACCTAGTTGTGTTACTAATGGTTTGTCCACTCCAGTGGACATGTTGCTATATTTATGATCTATAATTACAATTCTGGTTACTATTATTGCTATTGCTCATATGGAAACCATTAATTTTACTATTAGTGTACTGCTATAATTTGAGCTAGATTTTTTCTATTACAGAAGCTAATCTAATCCTATTTTTATTTTAAAATCCTATAGTATTACCATCTTTTGGAAAATGTTAGTCAATGCCAAATAAAACAATTATGGTATATTGGAAATTATTTGTTTTCAAAGGGAATTATATACCATTCAATAAAGCTGGAGGTATCCATGTTACTGAGGTATGTATTTCTATTTCTACCTAAGCTTTTTGTAAAAGTGTGTAATCTATTTATCTGGTTCTTATTACGGCATTGGATTCATTTACTATATATTTAACATTATGTTTGTCAATTATTGTATTTTACTATTTATAGAGTTTATGTATTGTTCACCTCCTCTATCTGAAGGGACCACTGAGTAGGTCCATTCATATCTAAGCCACTTTGTACTAGATTCATATCTAAGCCACTATGTATTTGGCACATATTCAAGTAAATTTGTACTCTTTGTTTCTAGGTGTATATGTGTATGTGTATACATATATAGGAGCACTCTGACAGTTACAACAATGATGGTCCCAGCTGATAAGATCAACAGAACATCTTGCTCGTGAAATTAACGTGCAAGTGGCTGAGAACTCCACAGACACATGTACCCTAAACATAGTTCTCAGGGAGGTTCAGCGTGACAAAGAGTGTGACAAGGCTGGCCCTTTGAAATACAGGTACTACTAATTTTTGCCATCTGAGTGGATTGGAGCAACGTGAAATAAAGAGTCTTGCCCAAGGACACAACATATCACCAGGAATTGAACTCACAGCCTTGCAATTGTGAGCCGAATGCCCTAACCACCAAGCCACACACCTTCACAGTATATAGGCGCACACACACACACACACGTGCACACACACACACACACACACTCACTCACACACACACACATACACACACACACACGCAAACACATATACACACATATATATATGTGTGTATGTGTAAAAAAATCTGAACATTAAAAATTATATTAGATACAAAATTAAGAGGAATGACCACCAAACTGGACTCCTAATATGCTAAAGATAGATGTCAAATTGCCTTACCATGAAGAATGTGTTCTCAAGAAAAATTTCAGCCGAAATTTTTCTTGAGAACACACTCTTCATGGTAAGGTGATTTGACGTTTATCTTTAGTATATTAGGAGTCCAGTTTGGTGGTCATTCCTCTTAATTTTGTATATATGTAAATATATATGCTAGTGGAGTGTTAAGAGGACCATCTGAGCATGATTGTTGCCAGAGCAGCAAACTGGCTTCTGTGCCGGTGGCACATAAAAAGCACCATTCAAGAATGATCGTTATCAGCATCACTTGTGCCAGCAGCATGTGAAAAAACATTTGAGCAAGGTCGTTGCCAGTGCCGCTGGACTTGCTCCTGTGCAGGTGGCACATAAAAAACGCCATTTGAGCATGGCCATTGCCAGCACCGCCTGACTGGCCCTCGTGCCGGTGGCACGTAAAAGCACCCACTACACTCTCAGAGTGGCTGGTGTTAGGAAGAGCGTCCAGCTGTAGAAACTCTGCCAGATCAGATTGGAGCCTGGTGCAGCCATCTGGTTTGCCAGCCCTCAGTCAAACCATCCAACCCATGCAAGCATGGAAAGCGGACGTTAATCAATGATGATGATGATGATGACGACGACAACGATGATGATGATGATATTTGTGTGTATACACTCATATATACAAGAATGCTGAGAAAGAAAGAAGCAAACAAATCCTCAGTATGATTCATAGTAGTTAAAAGCATTACCTCTACTACAGAGAGTAAGCTGACCCTATAATATATCCACAGGTGATAGATGTACTCAGCATGTTGGCATTGGTGATTTGTTTTATGCAAGTAAAAGCCAGAGATCGATGCAATTCTAGGAAAAGAAGCAATAGATAATAAATACAATAAAGTCTAGAAATCAAAAGAACAAAAATGCAAAAACAAAAACATTCTTTTTACTCGTTTCAGTTTCTGAATTATGGCCATTCCACAGCACTGCTTTGAAAGGGATAGTTGAACCATTTGACCCAAGTATTTATATTCTTTTATTCTTTTACTTGTTATTGACTGTTATGAGACTAAATTTATAATAATAATAATAATAATAATACATGTGTATTCCTTGCGATCACAATATAGCGGCGAAAGAATTTGACAAGATCAGTAAATATAAAGATTTGCTAATAGAAATTGAAAAAATGTGGCATCTCAAGGCGACTACAGTACCAGTGATTGTAGGATCTCTAGGAATGTTAAAAAAAAAAAAAGGTACTGAAACCTATTTGAAAATGATACCAGGCTTGCCATCCCTCCAGGAAGTGCAAAAAATCGTGATAACTGGAACAACTCATGTACTGAGAAGAGCATTATCGCTGTGAAAACAACATCCATTTATGAATTTATTTATTTATTAATTTTTTAAATACATATTTTACCTGTGAATTTGCATGTGTAATCTGGGAATGCATACAATGAGCTTTTCTGCTCTAGGTGTACGGAAAACACTCGGCGAGAAATGGAAGAAAATTTGAAGAAAGAAGGATAATAATAATAATAATAATAATAATAATAATGATTTCTTTTATTTACCATCTGGGTGAAGGATGAGGGAGACAATACAAAGACAGGTATAAAGTGTTGGGGTTTACATATAATGGAATAATGGAATAAAAGTATACACGGTATACACTAGAAGGGAAGTATACATAGTAAATGTCACTCGAAAAAGAGGGGACAAAATCATGATGGGATCCCCCTGATTCAAGAGGACCTCTAGGGATAATGAAGGAAATCCACCATCCAAAATCACCCTGAATACCAAGGATGAGAGCCCTCTCCAACTACTTCCTTCCGACTCACAGGTCTACACTGAGAGTGCTACCATCCACTCTTGCCATTTTCGCAACTTTCACCTACCTTTTCATAAATTCACTCGAGGACAGCACTTCTCTTTCCACCCTCACTTTCCTTTTTAAATGAAACTTGAAAAAGTCGATGAGGGCTTTTACTAAAGAGGAATATTTCTGTCCTCGTTCCTTTTGGCCTCATCTGCCAGATAACCTCTTTCGCCACAGCCACCAGACAAAGGAAAACTGCCTTGTCAGCCCATTCTCAGTATTTTCGTGTGGCACCCACCCACCCACCATCTGAGTGAGTTTAATGGTCAGTGCCCAAGTCTCAGATCCGTATAACAGTACAGACTCCACTGCAGCAATGAAGAGACGGATCTTCAGGTCTTTATGAAGGACTGGCTTCCATACAGATCTCAAACTGTGGCATGCCACCCAGGCTTTGCTCTTCCTCCATGTATGCATGTATGTATGTGTGTATATATATATATATGAATGTATATATATATATATATATATATATATATATATATATATATATATAAATACCGGAGTAAACACATAAATGTGAAACAAGGTGGAAAAAAGAGTACTCAAATACCAGTGGTAGGGTAATATGCTTTATTTAAAGCAGCAGAAAATTCAACAAAACCTGTTACTCTGAGTTTCACGTTCCCGTTCATTGGACAGTTTTTGCTAGAAAACTGTCTGATGAACGGGAACGTGAAACTCAGAGTAACAGGTTTTGTTGAATTTTCTGCTGCTTTAAATAAAGTATATATATATATATATATATATATATATATATATTATATATATATATATATATATATATATATATATATATATGTATGTGTGTGCGTGTATGTATGTATGTATGTATGAATGTGTATACTATATATATGTATGCATGTGTATGTATGAATGTATATGTGTCTGTGTGCATGAGTGTGTGTGTGTGTGTGTGTGTGTGTGTGTGTATGTGAAAAGAACTATAAATTCAGTCCATGATAAATAAAACTGCAGTAGAATAACATTAAACAATGTTTTTATTTGCTGGTCAATAAATCAATGTAGCTGTGACAAATTACTCAAACCATTATAAATAATTGTATATACGATATAATACGTGATACATATCTTTGATTTCAGTGGCATGGAAAAATAATAGACACACAGACAAAAATGAAATATTACTAAATTCAAAAGAGTGAATGAAGATGGATAGAAGATTTTACATCGAGTTACATATTTATGTGCAAATATATACATATATGCTTATGTATGTATGTATGTATGTATGTATGTATGTATGTATGTATGTATGTATGTATGTATGTATGCATGTATGTATGTGTGTGTATGTATGTATGTATGTATGTATGTATGTGTGAGTGTATGTATATATATATATATATATGCATGCATGTATGTATTTGATTGTACATATGTGTGTGTATGCATGTATGTATGTATATCTATCTATCCATCTATCTATCTATCTATCTATCTATCTATATATATATATGCGTGTGTGTATATATATATATATAATATAATATATATATATATATATATATATATGTGTATATATATAATATATATATAGATGGATGGATGGAGGAATGGACACGTGTATGTATGTCATCGTTCAGTTTTATTTCAAGATTTCTTGCCAATAGAGAACAAGTCTCCAATAATTACAAGTATAAATTTGAACTTGTAATCTGGATACAGTAACTGCAGATTTCTCAATGGTTCAGTGTAAATATTCTCTTTTTCATTGAGCTTCAGCTTTATGTTAACATCTGCTGGGCAGCTAATTTCCACAGTTTCTTTTCTCTGTCCCAAATCATCATATCAGGTCTGTTATGCTTACATTTTATTGACCTTTTCACTGGGACATTCATCAGTATTCCTTTTTATTATGAGTGGCTATGGCTTCTACTATATTGTGGGTTCTTTTTTCTTTGTTCTCGGGGTTATTCTTCTGATGGATTTCATTATAGAGTGTCCTAGCTACAACATCATATCTCCTCGGTAGATTATACCGTGATCACATTTTCTGATAACTGCTTATGATGTGGGTGATATCTTCGGTGTTAACTCCACAAAGTCTGCATCAGTTGTCACATTTTACTGCTTTCCTTGCATCTCTATCCCTTTTGTGCATCAGGTACTTGGTTGATATTTCCTGTTCCTGGATTGCAAACCCATACCCTTCAAAGTGGGAGGAAGTAATCTGGCTATTGATCCATGATAAACTGCTTTGATGATCGATGTTACTGTCATCTCAGAGCTTTCTACTAATATATCCATGCATAGTCTTCTGCTTGTATAGACTCATCCTTTCATCAGTTGAGACATTACAGTAGTGTCAGGCATGCATTCTAGGTTATCAGACAAAGAATGGTGCTCAAGGAGCTGCCTTCCAAGTCTTATGATGTTATCAGCCTCATGTATGCAAACTTGGTCAAGGGATGCACTTTGACATTTGGTGGTTAAAAGATGCTGCCAAAGGGATATGATACGACATTCAAAGGCATTTTGGATCGATGTTAAGCCTCTGCCACCTTGCTTTCGTTTTAGGTAGAGGTGGTCTACATCACTGTTTATGTGGAAATTATGTGCTTGTATTTTTCAGGTTTTCACATCAATGGCTTGGATCTCATCAACTGTCCAGTAAAGCAGCCCAAATGTTGGTATGAATACTGGTACTGCAAACACATTGTGGGCCACTGTTTTATCAAATGCAGTGAGTTTTGAGGTCTAAATTTCTTTATTCGGCTACATGTTTTGTTACAGATACCATTGTAAGATATATTTTCATCCACCCCTAGATACCTGCAACTTCCCTTGTCAGATATAGGGGAAACAATCAAATCAAACATAACTGGTTCAGGAATTCCAGGGTTTTGAAGAGTGTGGAACCACCACTTAGCCACTGTTATTCTCAGGTCTACTTAGACCCAAAGTAGTAGCATTTTCCAGGGCCCTAGCTAAAGGTTAATTTGGCATGTAAATAAAAACTACCGGGAGTGAGAGACCCCTATCTATTGTTAGAGCATCCTACTTGGAGAGGGACACTCTGATGTAAAACCTGCAGTTTCATGTAGTTACTGGTTATCTCACTTTGGCCTGTCATTCATGGTGAACAAGCATTTATTACTATAATTCAGTGATGTATAGACATCTCTGTAGGTTGACGTCATTTATCATTATTATCTTTCCATCTACCAACTGAAAGTCCTATGATGTGAGAAGAGTGGTGACAAGTGCAGACCTAACCATTTGGAAGCACAGTTACAAAGCAGTAGGTCTGAACAGTTTATCTGAAAGGTCATGAAAGGAAAGTCAGAAATGCTATTGACAGTGAGGTAACACAAAGAGACAGCAATTATCTGTGAAGATGGAGCGATCACCATGTATGTATGTATGTATGTATGTATGTATGTATGTATGTATGTATGTATGTATGTATGTATGTGTGTGTGTGTGTGTGTGTATGTATGTATGTATGTATGTATGTGTGTGTGTGTGTGTGTGTGTATGTATGTATGTATGTATGTATGTTTGTATATATGTATGTATGTATGTATGTATGTATGTATGTATGTATGTATGTATGGTTTGCATGTATGTATATTTGCATGTATGTATATTTGCTTGCTTTTTTCTTGTTGATTTTTTTTTTCTTTTGCCAGTAAAAGCAAATTCTTAGAAATGGTGAGCAAGAAATAAAATGAAATAAGATTGGTTTAACAAGTTGCCTCAGTAATTCATTCATATTTGTCAATATACATGTGTAAGCAGCGTTGTCAAATATTATCAAACTCTTTTTGATTTTCATAGAATATGTACCAAATTGTCATTGATATACAGAGAAGATACAAGAAACAGACACTTGAACTTAAGATTACATGAATATGAATAAAAAGAAGTGATAACAAAGCCATATCCTACAATATATATTGACATAACCATATAAGAGTATTTTTAGAAATTCTCTGTTGAATCAATCTGTTTAAAAGCACATCTATTTCAACAATATTCGTGTACTTTCAGCTCTCAGCAGGTCAAGTTTGTGCTGCAAGTTTCGTCCATAATTAAAGTCTTTACATGACAACATTTTATTGTAACTTACTTGTGGTATCTGGAATTAATAGCCAAAGTAGTTAACAGCCTTCAGAGAGATTACTCAACTGGTCAGCCTTGACCATGATGCACAGCATCTAATAACTGTTTCTAATTCAGACACAAAGTTAGCAATTTTGAGGAGAGGGATTAGATAATGCCACTGTCCCAAGTATTTGGCTTGTACTTTATTATATTGATGCAGGAGGGATGAAAGGTAAAGTCGACCTCTGTGAGATTTGAACTCAGAAAGTATAGAATCATAGCAAATACTGCAAAGCAATTTTTTCTGTTTGATCCTTTAGCATGTATGTATGTATGTATGTATGCTGTGGATGCACAATGGCCCAGTGGTTAGGGCAGTAGACTCTTGGTCATAGGATTGTGGTTTCGATTTCCAGACTGGGTGTTGTGAGTGTTTATTGAGCGAAAACACCTAAAGCTCCACGAGGCTCCGGCAGGGGATGGTGGCGAACTCTGCTGTACTCTTTTACGACAACTTTCTCTCACTCTTTCTTCCTGTTTTCTGTTGTACCTGTAATTCAAAGGGCCAGCCTTGTCACACTCTGTGTCATGCTGAATATCCCCGAGTACTTCGTTAAGGGTACACGTGTCTGTGGAGTGCTCAGCCACTTGCACATTAATTTCACAAGCAGGCTGTTCCATCGATCGGATCAACTGGAACCCTCATCGTCGTAAGCAACGGAGTGCCCTTATGTATGTATGTATGTATGTATGTATGCATACATACATGCATGTATGTATGTATATGTATGTCTGTATTAACATGACTCTAACTATCATTTAGTAGTAGGGCCCTGGTTCAGGAATTCCAGGGTTTTGAAGAGTGTGGAACCATCTCTTAGCCACTGTTATTCTCAGGTCTGCTTAGACCCAAAGTAGTAGCATTTTCCAGGGCCCTAGCTAAGGGTTAATTTGGCATGTACATAAAAACTACACAGTCAGATTTAGCCCAAATATTCTACATTTTTTATACTCAAACTGGCCAGATTTGGCTGAAATATTCTGTTTTATGTTCAAACTGGCCAGATCTGGTCCAAATATCCTATTTCTATTGTGTTCAAATCAGCTAGATTCAGTCTCTCACACCTTTCCAACAACGTCATTGTAAACAATCACATCATCAAAAACTTAAAGCAATGGGAAAATGCATAATTTCTTCAAAACAGAGTGAATAAATAAGCATTACACTTGACAGCAAAATAACTTGAATGCTAAAGGTTTAAATGATTCAGCCATTCCAACCCTCTAACTAATCTCACCACATTTAACCCTCACTTGCACTGATTACATTTTTGGTGGTGATCTAACATGCTAATCATATACAAATCAGTTCACACAACTCCTTCCTATTAACCAGAAAGAAAGAAAACATGCAAAAGGGAGCGATAGAATAAGTACTGTGCTTCCAAAGAATAAGTCCTGGCAGAAACGTTCACACGCCGGGCGAAATGCGTAGCCGTATTACGTCTGCCGTTACGTTCTGAGTTCAAATTCCGCCGAGGTCGACTTTGCCTTTCATCCTTTCGGGGTCGATTAAATAAGTACCAGTTATGCACTGGGATCGATGTAATCGACTTAATTCGTTTGTCTGTCCTTGTTTGTCCCCTCTATGTTTAGCCCCTTGTGGGTAATAAAGAAACAGATTTGCTTGACTAAAGGTAGTGCTCCAGCATGGCCACAGTCAAATGACTGAAACAAGTAAAAGAGTAAAGAGAGTATATATATATATATATATATATATATTATATAATATATATATATACAGACACGCAGGAAGTAAATAGACACCTTTAATTTTCAGAATCTTTTATTTGATATTAATTGGTTGAAGGAGAGATTTTCTTCTAGCTGCTTGTTCATAATAAATACCCAAGCTTATGCAGATATGTAACACACATTCTTGGACTAACTTCTAGCTGTTTTGCAATGTCAGAAGCATTCGAACAGGGTTCGTTTTCCACAATGCTCTTCAAACAGTGATGCTTCCTTTCTGAGGGCCCAGGTCGGCCAGAACAAGAATCTGTTGATTCTTTTCCTTGGCTTTTGAATTGTACTATAATTCTATTAACAGAAGAAAGAGGAATTTGAAGATTTTTGGCAATTTTTTGCTGGCTAAGGCCAGCCTCAGATTGCCCAACAATGTGACCTCTTTGAAAATCTGACAGTTCTGCTGAATTTTTTGTGCATGGCTTGGTTACTCTTCGCCAGGTGTTTAATATAATGGCACCTGGAATGAAAAAGAATAATTACATTGTAAATTCTACACTGCTGAAAACATATTAAAATGCTTAGATCAGAAATTTTGAATATTAAAGGTGTCTATTTACTTCCTGCATGTCTGTGTGTATGTGTGTGTGTGTGCATTTGTGAGCGTGCATGTGTGTGTGAGTGTGTGTGTGCGCGTACATGTGTATATATACATATATATATATATATACATATATACACACACAGATGCATGTGCACACACAAAAATACACACAAACTCACACATGTATATATGTTTCTATATATATATATATATATATATATATATATACAGAGAGAAAGAGGAGAGAGAGAGAGAGAGAGAGAGAGAGAGAGTGAGAGAGAGAGAGCAATGTTGTGTCTGTGAGATAGTGCAGAAGAACTCAAGCTCATAAAAACCAGGCACCCAACAACCTCCAAAAAAATATTAGTGTAAAGTTCTTGGCACCTCAACTTTTCATTAATGAGAAAACAAAATAGAGTTTGCCTTCATATACTTCTTTTTTTGCTATAGTGTTTGAACAAGTTGAAAAAACTGGAAACTATTTTACAAGGGTGGGCTGAAAAGTTGATATGCTGACTATGAAGGAATGATGCTAGAACTGGTACAAGGCCAGCAATTTGAGGGGAGGGGT
>NW_021824700.1:0-2500 GCF_006345805.1 Octopus sinensis | reverse complement strand
TTACTAAATTCTTTGTTATATATAAAGTAATTGAAAGAAGCACAGAGCATCTCAAAATAAATACAGTAATGAAAGGGTTAAAGTTGGCCCCAGTATATTAAATGGTACATATTTTATCATTGATTGACCCCTGGAAGAATGAAAAGCAAAGGCAACCTCGTTGGGATTTGAATTAAGAACACATGGCTTCGTAACAAAATACCACAAGGCAATTTGGTTGATACACTACCAATTCTGCTGTTTCTCTCTTCGGTTAAAATATTAATGTTTAATTGATAGAGAAGTTCTTAACAGATGCTACCATCATTTTTGTTGTAGTTGTTGTTGTTGTTGAGAATGACTGTAACTATGACAACAGTGATGAAATATTTATAGTTCACTTACATCTTCAGCAGCATTGTCTATCATTCAGTCCAAAACAATGTCAAAGTGCTCTAGCTTAATTCTTCAGTTAGTTTTAATGATCACCATAAAGCCCCAACTGGAGCACAGTTTTCAGCTTGATAAAAAAATTTTTTTTCAACTCAAAAAAATTAAAAGAAATGGTTGCAAAATAAGGATTTTCTAACTTTGTCATCACAAGATGATTCCTTACATTTATACATTTTCAGGAGAGGAGGAAGCAGAATACTGTCTCTCATTAGACTGCTCAAAGGTCTATTGAATCAAGCTCAGTATATTACTGGTACTAATTTACTACCTATGATGGGATACTCTTCTACTCTTTTACTCTTTTTTACTTGTTTCAGTCATTTGACTGTGGCCATGCTGGAGCACCGCCTTTAGTCAAGCAAATCGACCCCAGGACTTATTTTTGGAAGCCTAGTACTTATTCTATTAGTCTCTTTTGCCAAACCACTAAGTTACGGGGACATAAACACACCACGTTTGTCCACTCAAAGACACACAAACATATACACAAACACAAACACACACACATACACACACACATACACACACACACACACACACACACACATATATACATATACATACATATATATGACGGGCTTCTTTCAGTTTCTGTCTACCAAATCCACCCACAAGGCTTTGGTCGGCCGAGGTGCCACACAGTGGGAATGAATCCAGAACCATGTGGTTGGTAAGCAAGCCACTTACCACACAGCCACTCCAGTGCCTTGTGATGACATAGTTAGAAAATCCTTCTTTTGTAACCATTTCTTTTAATTTTTTTGAGTTTAAAAAAAGTAAATTTGATCCATGGTCAAATATGAGCTCAGAATGAAAAGAGCTTAATCTCCCTTGAGTCCTA
The DNA here is from genome assembly GCF_006345805.1 of Octopus sinensis. Taxonomy (NCBI): domain Eukaryota; kingdom Metazoa; phylum Mollusca; class Cephalopoda; order Octopoda; family Octopodidae; genus Octopus; species Octopus sinensis. The sequence continues at coordinate 1,227 of NW_021824700.1, read as the reverse complement.
CCAAGTTATTCTTTCAAGACATTGTTTTGTCGATTGGCTGAACTATTAGAACATTGGACAACATGTCTAGCAGTATATTAATGTTACAACCCTTTATATTCTGAGTTCAAATCCAACTGATTTCAGCTATGTCCCTCATTCTTCTGTAGTCAATGAAATAATGTCCCAATCAGTCAATGGGTTGATTTATATTCCTATAATGCCTCTTAGATATGAATGACCTTGTAATCTTTTTTACTGTAAGTACAAGCCTGAAATCTGGGGTGAGGGGACTAATCAATTACATCGAGCCCAGTGTTCAAGTGGTACTTATTTCATTGACCCTAAAAGGGTGAAAGGTAAAGGTGATCTTGGCAGAAGTTGAACTCATGACATAAAGATGGATGAAATACCAATAAACATTTTGTCTAGTGGTGGTAGTGGTGGTGGTGATAATGATGGTGGCTCCTTAAATGCCATGATGGCATCATAAAATACTTTACATTAGAAGAGATTATCATTTAAAAAAAAACCCGACAGAATGATACAAAATTGATGAGAAAACAGTGTTGGACTTTTAGATAACTATAAATGAAAGAGCACCAAATAGAGAATGTATGCTTATATATACATACATATATACATACACATAGATATACTTAAGCACAATACCAACATACATAAATACACATGCACATATACATACATCAGCATACAAACACATACAAACATATATACATTCATTCATACATAACTACGTATACACATACTTTGTGGATGATACTGGCTATCCTGCTCATAACTCAATTCCAGTTCCTATCCACCTGGAGAGATGTGGTCTGAATAAAACGCTAAGTATGTCAGTTTGGACCTTCAGTCCAATGCCCCATGATGGGGGAAACACAGTCAATGAATACAGATCAGTTGCTCATATGTGGTCTGATCAATAAGTACCTGAACTGTTGCCATAGTTATGAGGCTTAAGCATACAGAGCAAAGCTATTTGGCACAGATTGACCATGAACTCTGCTCTGCATGCTGTGCACTAAGTTTTAACACTTTAGCTTACTTCTTATTTCTTTACTGCCCACAAGGGGCAACACACAGAGGGGACAAACAAGGACAGACAAATGGATTAAGCTGATTATATCGACCCCAGTGCGTAACTGGTACTTATTTAATCGATCCTGAAAGGATGAAAGGCAAAGTCGACCTCGGCGGAATTTGAACTCAGAACATATTAGCAGA
>NW_021824699.1:32500-36397 GCF_006345805.1 Octopus sinensis | reverse complement strand
CACGCGCACATCCGAAGCAAGCCACACCACGAAGCGCGCTCACGCCACAATATATATATATATATATATATATATATATTATATATATATATATACTACATACATATATGTACATATGCTGAGCACCACTTCGGTCATGACTGACCATGGGATTGCACCTAGAATTTACCCTCCCAGGCACAAGTCCAGGCAAGATTGTTTATGGAAGACCAGCAGTCGCCCATGCATACCAGCCTCCCCTCACTACGCCACCGATGTTATCCGAAGGCACCAGTGACGTGGCAACTCATTTCTACAGCTGAGTGAACGGGAGCAAAGTAAAATAAAGTTTCTTGCTCAAGAACACAACACATAGCTCGATCCGGGATTCGAACTCACAACCTCACGATCGTAAGATCGACGCTCTGACCACTGAGCCATGCGCCTTCTCAGTCAAGTCTAGGGAACGTGAAGGCCAGTTGACATTGTCGTAGTGGGAGATGTGTGTGTGTGTATATATATAAGTATGTATATATAATAATATATATATTATATGATAGATCCTTAGCCGCTACACACGTTTTTTCTCTCCTTGTTTCTCTCCTTGTTTTTTCTGTGTCCCTTTCTGTAGAAGAGCGTAGGCTCGAAACGTAAAATACTTTTTCTATTCCTGAGCGTTATACTAATACATCTGTTTGTTTTGTACACCACCTGTCTTCGTCTTTTGTGGGTTTTTTTCGTAAACTCTCCCTATATATATATATATTCTATATATATATATATATATATATATATATATATTATATATATATAATATATATATATATATATATATATATACAGGACGTCACCAACATAAAGTACGAAAACAAATGAGTTAAATGCACAAAGTGTGTTTGTTTTTGTTCAGTTTCCTTGCTTTTGTTCGCAACTTTGACCTTCCAAAAATCAAAAATTTTATTTTGTAATTTATGAGAGCAACTGTCTTTGAAGACCCATATTGTCGTTGAATGCTCGAAATGTCGAAATGAGGAGTAGATTAAACAGCCGACAACTGATGCAGGGCCGTTCTCTGTGTTTACTCGTCCCGTTCTCCATTTTTTTGTCTCTCTTCGTTGCGTATTTAACTCGTTCGTTATCATACTTCATGTTTACACATCTGGTGACGTCATGTACCCATATATGCATATATATATATATATATATATATATATTATACATATTACTATTTAATTGAATTCCACGCATCCATTTCCAAGTATATATATACATGTATATATATAACGGGAAGGTTTACGAAAATAAACAAAAGACGAAGGCAGGTGGAGTACAAACAAATAATGTATTAGTATGGCGCTCAGGAATAGAAATAAAACAAGTCTTTTACGTTTCGAGCCTACGCTCTTCAACAGAAAGATACACAGAAAAGAAACAAGGAGAGAAACAAGGAGAGAAAAAAATGGCTTGTAGGGGCTAACAATCCAACATGGCGTTCTGATTTCAGAAGTCAGAGATCGGAGGTCAAACGTTAGAGGTCAGACGTTAGACGCTAGAGGGATATTAGGGGAGATAACAAGGTCAAGTGACCTCGCTCCAACCTGTGCATAAGAGAGTATGTATGTGCATGTGGAAGAGGGCTGGTGGTTTGGACGTGTGTATGTATGTATGATGTGATGTGTAATGTCGTATGGTGTAGTGTAGTGTGGTGTGGGGGAGAGTGTGGTGTGGTGTGGTGTGGGGGAGAGTGGGGTGTGGTGTGTGGGGAGATTGAGAGGGTGAGGGGGAGAGGGGGAAGAAGAGAGAGGAGGGGATGAGGGGGGAGGGGAGATGAGGGAGAGGGGAGGAGGAGGGAAAGGAGAAGGAAGGAGAGGAGGAGAAGAGAAGGAGGAGGAGAGGAGAAAGGAGAGGAGGAGAAGGAAGAGGAGGGGAGGAGAAGGGAAGGGAGAAGGAGAGGAGGGGAGAGGGAGAGGAAGGGAAATTAGGGGAGAGGGAGAGGAGGACGAGGAGAAGAGAGAGGGGGAAGAGGGAAGAAGAGAGAAGAAGAAGAGGGAAGAGGAGGGAAAAGAGAGTAGGGGTGAAAAGATGAAGGACCGAAGAGAAGTAAGGAGTCGGGGGGGGTTAGATGAAAAGGGGGGAGAATTGAGACTAAATGGCGTAAAAGAGCGAAGAGAGAAGATTAATCCATATTCACGGCGCAAACGGGAATCCGGATGGCCTCTGTGCAAGGACAATCCGAATACAAATTGCAAGGAGTGACCGGTGGAGCGGAAATGGCGTGAGGTCGGTGTATCATTGGCAAGGCGCATGTTCCGGAGGTGTTCCGCGAACCGGTCAGCCGATGTACAGGGAATGGCAGAGAGAGCAGGAGATGCAATAGATGATATTGCTGGAGGTGCAGGTGAAGGAGTCGAGGATGTGATACGGTCGGTGATGGGTGCCAGTGAGGAGGGTGGTGTTGGAGAGGTAAGGGCAAGTGCGGCAACGTGGGCGGAAGCAGGAGAACGAGCCAGGTTGGGAGGTAGTCAGGGAAGAAGCTGGGGACCAATAGGGGTCTCGTAGGTTGTTATGGGCTCGTTTGCAAAGAAGAGGGGAGGGGGTCGGGTGGTCGGTTAGAGAGAGAGTGTGTGAAGTGGAACGGGAGTGTTGAAGTGGACGGGGGACGTAAGGGAGTGGAAAAGGGGAGGGCGGGGAACTGCGGGGGGGGGTTCGGGGGAGAGAGCAATGCACGGTCTACGGAACGTGCTCCTCCAAGGTCGGCGTGTGGTATAGTGGTGAGGGGGGATATCCACGTAGGATGAAGTTGGCGAGCCATGAGTTGAGGACTGAGTCTCAAGTCATGGTCGTCACTACAGAGCCTACGTAGACGGAGGAATTGGGAATAGGGGATGGAAAGCTTAGTGTGTTTGGGGTGGGAGGGGAAGAGAGTTTAGGTATGAGTGTGAGTCTGTGTTGTTTGTAGTGAGTGGAGGTGGTAAGAGTGGAGTGATGAATGCTGACGAAATGTCCGAGGAAGGAGACAGAGGTGTAGGAGATAGTGGAGGTGAAGTGGAGGGCAGGATGGAAGGATTGAACGAAAGAGAGGAAGGAATCTAGATGTTCACGGGAGAGTGAGGTGGCACCGATAATGTCGTCAATGTAATGACCGTATAGTTCGGGAGTGGGACCAGTGAAATTAGAGAATATTTGGGCCTCAACATACATTACTGTATTGGCTGAACATTCTGATGTTGTTACATACTACTGGTCAAAATGCATTTCCTTCCATTATTGTTGTAGCATTTGAATGACACCACCACGCTGGCTTGTCGGATAGATCAACACTCACACTGACCCGGACGCCACTCTATCGCTGGTTTACGTACTTACTGTCGAGTGGTGTGGGAATCGGAACCCCACTCTTTCTTCACACCACACACACACACACACAACACACACGCACGCGCAAGTACAAGCAAGCACACAACCACACATGCGTACGCACTCGCGCACACACACACAGTACACACATACGCACCCATACAACACACACACGCACACATACAAACACACATACACTCAAGCACCTATACATACACACACACACACACACACACACACATATACACATGACCAAATGAAAGATCAACACAACTGCGATAACAAAAGACACCATACTTTCAAAATAAGAAAACCTCAGATGGAAAATGCATTATAAAAGTTACCATTATCTTTTGCTGTATTAAGCAGAATAGGGAAACGGGTTCTTACTCACCCCCTCCCCATACACTGTCGCATACATTCACTTTATGAAACATACACATACATAAATACATGTGTGTGTGTGTGTGCGTGGGTGTCTACATATACGCACTGACCTACTCAATCTTTGGAAGCGTATATTGTTTTATGCGAAGAAAGGCTTGTATTAAGCATTTCCTA
>NW_021824699.1:15000-25000 GCF_006345805.1 Octopus sinensis | reverse complement strand
AATCTGGAACTGTTCAGCAACGGATTGAACTCAACACTCTTGTCCTACCTGTATCAAACATCATTAATGTATCGTCCCCTAAGATGTCAAAATCATTGGTTAACATCATACACCCCCATACACACGCACAGAAACATGTGTATGTGTATGTGTGTATTTACGACTTTTATTTGCTATGTCTTACTTGTTTCAGTAATTAGACTGCAGTAATGCTGGGGCAATGCCTTGAAAAATTTTACCTGAATAAATCAAACCCAGTACTTTCTTCTTGCTTTTCAAAACCTGGTTCTTACTCCATCGGTGTCTTTTGGCGAACTGGTAAGTTACTGGAACGTGAACACACCATCACTGGTTATCAAGCGGTAGTGGGAGACAAACACAGGGCCAAAAACAAACACACATACACATACACACGCACGCGCACACACACACACAAACAAACATACGGCCCTTCAGTTTCCACAAACAAGGCTTTCGTCGGTCCGAGGCTATAGTAGAAGACAGTTACCCAAGGTGCCACCGAGTGGGACTGAACCAGGAGCCATGTGGTTGGGAAGCAAGCTTCTTACCACACAATTACACCTGTGCCTATAATTAAAACATATTTCAATTAACTTGACATATCATGCCCTTATCTTCGAAGAATAATGTAAAAACAAAATCTTCATTACCGCAAAATATTGACTACACGTCCACACATACACGCATATACACACACACATAAATACGACCATACACACACATGCACACACAGATACATATACAAAAATACCCATAAACACGCATACACAAATAAAACCACACAAACACACACAAATACAACCATACACACACACACAGAGATTTAACCACACAAACACACATAAACATGCATATACAAATAAAACCACACACACTCACACAAATACAACCGCACACACACACATATGCAACCACACACACACGCACGCACAAATACAACTACATACACACAAATACCACAACAAATACAAGCACAAACACACACAAATACAATCACAAATACAACCACACACACACACACACGAATACAACCACACACACACGCACACACAAATACAACTACACACACACACGCACACACAAATCCAACAACAAATACAACCACACACACACACAAATACAACCACAAATACAATCACACACATACACACAAATACATAAATACAACCACATACACACACTCACACGCACATACAAATACAGCTACACACACACACACACGCACACACACATAACCACATAAACACTCACGTGTAGGGTTTGTATATCAACGTTGACTCAACGTTGTTTCAACGTCCAAATCGTTAATACTGAACCAACATTGGATTATGATTAATTATTAAAATAAATATTGACGTTAAATTCGGACGGGGAATCAACATGCTTGATTTAGTATCGTATGTCAGCTGGCATTTCAACGTCCATTACACGTTGAGTCAATATTGTACTGGAACGTTAAATCAACATCAAATTATAATTCACCAATAATAATAATAATAATAATAATAATAATAATAATAATAATAATAATAAATAATAACAACAACAATAATAATAACAATAGTAATAATAATCCTTTCTACTATAGGCACAAGGCATTAAATTTTGGGGCAGGAGGACAATCGATTAGATCGACCCCAGTACGCAATTGGTACCTAATTTATCGATCCCCTCCCCGAAAAAAAACAAAAGACAAGGTCGACCTCAGCGACATTTGAACCCATTTGAACGTGTAGACAGGAAATAACGCTAAGCATTTCGTCTGGCGTGCTAACGATTCTGTCGGTTCGCCGCCTTCACAATGATACTACTACTACTACTACTACTACTACTACTACTACTACTACTACTACTAATAATAATAATAATAATAATAATAATAATAATAATAATAGCAAAAGGGGCTGATTGCTAGCTAGCTCAGATACCAGGAAACTCCGAAATGGCAGAAATTCAAAAGATAGTGCTCATCTCATGAGAACTGCCCATATCCTACATGAAATACTGTCTATGTAATCTCAAATTTTAAAACAAACTCATAACTTTCTTATGTTTTCTTAAACATTCGCTAGAACAATATTATGTACAAAACCAAATATATGACACCCTAGGCATGACACCAACTTGAAATTCTAACTTGTTGTCTCTTGAGGTCTCTGGGTGAGACTTGGAGCCAACTTATACAAATACAAAGCAAAAGTTAATAATAATAATAATCAAATCGATCATGTCTCTATCTGCAGTCATCTTGTGTCTACAGAGTATCTCAACAGGCCTGATAGAACAGCACAGTATATTCACTGGGTAATTAGCAAATACTTGAAGCTGCCCCATGATAAAAACTAGTGAGAACACAAACCCTCCCCAGTGCTTGAAAATTACTACGTCTCACTCCTCTGGAACTTCACCGTTCAAACTGACAGAAAGATAGATGCGAATTGGCCAGACATTATATCGAAGGACTTTAGACAAAAATCATACCTCATCATCGATACGACTGTCCCAATCGACATAGATGTATCTGTCAAGACCTACCAAAAACTGAGCAAGTATAAAGATCTTGAAATAGAAATCAGCAAGATGTGGAACCTCAAGACTAAAACAATACATGTTGTCATAGGTGCATTAGGAATGATAGTAAATGGGGCTGATTGCTACCTGGCTCAGATACCATGAAATCCAAAGATGGCAGAAATTCAAAGAAAAAGGCTCACGGGAACTGCCTATATCCTAGGTAAAATACTGTCTGTGTAATCTCAAATTTTAAAACAAACTCATAATTTTCTTCCTTCCTTAAACATTCTCTAGAACAAATACTATGTGCAAAACCAAATATATAGCACCCTGGTCATAACAGCAAATCGAACTTCTAACTTGTCTCTTAAGGTCTCTGGATGAGATTTGGAGTCATGTTGTACTACTACTACTACTACTACTACTACTACTACTACTACTACTACTACTACGGATCTTTTCTGTTTGATAGACGGAATTTTCTAGTTAACTAAACAATTTGAAACTTCGTATACTGGTAGAATGTGTCAAAAGAAAACATTATTGTACACAAAATTGGAAACAAAATTGTAATTCGTAACTTAAACGTAGTTTAATTTTACGAATTTTAACCAATGAAATCGCAGCATTCGAGCTCAAATTATTTACTGCGTCTAAAAACTCACACGCACACGTCTTATTCATCCTTGTCTCTTCTTCTGTCTTCTACATATGCTAGAAATAACAGCTATATCTCTTAAATCGATGAATTTCGTCGCCCAATAAAAATATTAACGATATTTTTTGAATATTTTCTTTATGTTTTTTTACCGAAAAGGCTTCTCCCATGGTTTTGAAGGGCCAGAAACAACAAAAACAAAGCAATATTATGCCTAAATCGGTCTCGAGTTTGCGCGTGGAGTGTGAGTAGTATTGTAAAAATTTGCGAAATATTTTTTCATAAGAGGATGCCCCCAGCTTGTCGGAAGCTGTGATATAAATTGGGGAAAAAATCCACGACACCAGTGCGTAATTGGTACTTAATTTATCGACTCCGAAACGATGAAACATTGACCCCCCCCCCCTTCTGGTTTATTTACCTTTTGTGCAAATTTGTTGCGGCAAGTGGCAAAACACGAACGTGTAATGTATGCTTGTGTGCGTATGCGTGTGTATGTATATGTCCGTTTGTATGTGTGTGTACGCTTATATATTAATTACTATGTGCTTGTGAAAATGTATGTGCATGTGTTTGAGAGAGAGAGAGAGAGAGAGAGTGTGTGTGTGTGTGTGTGTGTGTCGTGCGTCTGCTATACTTCTTTATCAATATCGATAACGCAGCAATGCTGGGATTTCATTGGTTAAAATTCGTAAAATTAAACTACGTTTAAGTTACGAATTACAATTTTGTTTTCAATTTTGTTTACAATAATGTTTTCTTTTGACACATTCTACCAGTATACGAAGTTTCAAATTTTTTAGTTAACTAGAAAATTCCATCTATCAAACAGAAAAGATCTACTACTACTACTACTACTACTACTACTATACTACTACTACTACTAATAATAATAATAATAATATAATAATAATAATAATAATAATAATATAATAATATATAATATTAATAATAATAACAACAACAACAACAATAATAATAATAATAATAATAATAATAATAAGAATAATAATAATAATAATAATAATAATAATATAATAATAATATTAATAATAATAACAACAACAACAATAATAATAATAATAATAATAATAATAAAAGAAGAAGAAGAAGAAGAAGAAGAACAACAACAACAACAACAACAATAATAGTCAAGACGATATTTTGAGTTGAACGATATTTCAACAGTACATCTGTCTTTGTCAAGTTCAAAATAAGTGATAAAAATTCAAAATTTCCTGGAGAAATGAATAAGATGACAGGAGAATATCATCAAATTTATACAAAACTGTTTGATTAAATATTCTTCTTTCTCTCTTTTTCTTTCCTTTTTTTTCTGTCGTCTTCTTTTTTCTGTTTTTTTTTCTTTTCGCCTGTTATAAAATTGTAACTTAAAAACTGATTATGACATTCCATCAGCGTGTGGACGCTGGTTGCTCTCGTTCATACTTAACGTTTAAATTTCCATAATTTTAAATTTTATCACTTCTGATTTGGAACTTGACAAAGACAGATTTACTGTTGAAATATCGATCAGCCAATAAAATATCTATTACAATCGAATCGCACTCATAGACTTGACTGTTTACCTTTGTGAAGAGTTACGGCAATCTTTTTTAAAGTAATAATAATAATAATAATAATAATAATAATAATAATAATAATAATAATAGTAGTAGTAGTAGTAGTAGTAGTAGTAGTAGTAGTAGTAGTAGTAGTAGTAGTAGTAGTACAACATGTTGTAAAGAAGGTGAAAATAATGGCAACGAAAAAAGCGCACGAGCAAGTGGCTAAGTGGGAGGAGAAACTCTGCACGGCAAATATGTGGCCCGTAGCAAACAAGCTGATGTTGACCAGAAGCAAACCCATCAGTGGCTACGGAACTCAGGCTAAAAGCAGAGAGCGAAGGTTTCACCCTGGCTGCTCAAGATCAAAGCCTATTAACCCGGAACTACCAGGCCAATGTGATGTGAAAAATGAGCAGACCCAAAATGCCGATTCTGCAACGACATGATTGAAACAGTGGACCACCTAATCTCTGGATGTAAGTCTTAGCACCAGTGGAGTATAAATAAGACATGACAGAGTTGGCCATATCTACACTGGCTATTAAGTCGGCATTACAATATCAAAACTGCCGACAAGTGGTATAATCACCACCATGAGGCTGTAACTGAAGGAGAAAATGTAACGATTCTGTGGGACTTTCCAGGACATACAGACCGAACCATCAAAGCCAATAAACCAGATATTGTTGTGAAAGACCACAACAATAAAGTTTGCTTATTGATCGACATGAGCATCCCCTGTGTTCATAATATCTCGGCGAAAGAGTTTGACAAGCTCAGAAAATATAAAGACCTACTCATTGAAATTGAGAAAATGTGGCATCTCAAGGCGGTTACAATACCAGTGATCGTAGGAGCACTAGGAATGCTCAAGAAGGAACCGAAAATATATGAGAATGATCCCTGGCTTACCATCCCTGCAAGAAGTGCAAAAGATTGTCTTAACTGGTACATCACACGTATTGAGAAGAGCATGTCGATGTGAGAACAATTACTACCCATGTATTTTAATTTAACTTAAAAAAAAATATTAACGAACTATTGAGTTTAGTTTAATGGCCTACCAATGTAAACTATGAGTTTCTTTGCCCTAGGAGTCGGGAAGACACCCGGCAAGAAATGGAAGCAAATTTGAAAGAAGAAAAAAAAATGATGATAATAATAATAATAATATAATAATAATAATAATAATAATAATAATAATCCCTTCTATTATAGGCACAAGGCTTGAAATTTTGGGGTAGGGGATTAGTCGATTGTATCGACCAATGTATTTCAATAGTACTTAATTTATCGGCCCCAAAATATGAAAGACGAACACGTACTGAGCGGAATTTGAACTCAGAACATACATATGTATATATGTATGTATGTGTGTGTATATTGTGAATATATAAGTGAACATATTGTGCAGCTCTATCATGCCTGTTGAGATACTCTGTAGGCGCAACAAGACTGCACTTGGAGACAACATGATCAATGGTTTCATTTTGTTGTTGACATACACGACATGTTGGGCTATTGCCGTTCTTTAATATGTTGGCCTGGTAGTTCCTTGTAGGTAGGCATTGATCTTGGGCTGCTAGGATAAACCTTTCTGTCTCAGATTTTAAGCCAGGGACCATTAGCCATTCACAGGTCAGGGCTTTGTCAACATCGGCATTATTCGCTCTCTTTGGGTATTTGCCATTGAGAGGTTTTTCTATTATTATTTTTATTGAGTGAGAGAGCAGTTCATGCCATCAAAGTGACACTGGGGTAAAATATACGGAGCCCAATATACCCATCATGGCTACCCGTCTGATAAAGGTACACCAGGCACATGCATCACAACCATATGTGCGCGACATGGTGATCTCATATCAAGATAAACAGCACATGACCTTGCAGGTGGGGCCCAGTTAGAATTTTCTTCAGGTTGAGTAGCCCATCCCGCTCAAACGGTCCCTGAATAAGGGTTGCTTAAGGATGTTGAAAGAACCACCCATGTTTCCAGAGGTGAACTATTCAAACCCCAAAGAATCCCTCTCAACACATGGCTATGATGCTCCCCCACTACTTCTGCTCGTGATCAGAGATGCACATATCGTCAGCCGCTAAGGGACATGCTCAACTGGTTAAGGTCAAACAACTGACAAGCAAATCTGTGGTATTGAGCAGAATATTTGCTGTAGCCCATCTTTTATACTTATTATTATTATTATTATTATTATTATTATTATTATTATTTTATTATTATTATTATTATTATTATTCAGTAGTTTTATTTTTATAGCGTGCTTTCACTTCACTACCGAGCGCAGCTCTGTGTGCCTTAGGTATGTGCTGTGATTTGTTGTGATGCTCTGATGGTTATTGTATGGAAAGTGTTCTGCGTAGGATGTGTGCAGTGCCTAGTAGCGCAATTTTCTGTATGTTATATGTGTTTGTAAGTCCTGGTGTTTTTGTTATGTATTTGTATGAATATTTTTTTATCATGCCTAATGCACCTACTATGATAGGAATTGTTTGTTTTTAGATTCCACATTCTGGTTACCTCTATTTCCAGATCTTTGTATTTTGAAAGTTTTTCCATTTCTTTTAGAGACACGTTGTCATCTGCCGGTATTGATACATCAATTAGAAAGCATTTTTTTCTTCATGATCTCTGACAACTATATCTGGTCTATTGGCTTTAACTTATCTATCTGTGTGTATCGGCATATCCCAGAGTATGGTTGCTTTCTCGTTTTCTATGACCTTTTCTGGTGTGTGCCTATACCATCTTTTTTCTGTTGTTATTCCATAATGTTGGCATAGCTTCCAGTGTATGTAGGTTCCAACTCTGTCGTGTCTGTGAATATATTCCTTCTTAGCCAGGACTGGGCAGCCAGAGATAATATGATTTATTGTTTCTTGTCCATCTCCACATATTCTGCAGTTACTTGTTATATTTCTTTTCATTACATGTTTTTGGTAATTTCTGGTGGGGAGGCTTTGGTCTTGTGCTGCAATTAAAAATCCCTCTGTCTCTGCTTTGAGTCCTGAGCTTCTCAACCATTGCTGGGATTTTTCTTTGTCTATTTCTTTTGCGTTTAGTTTAGTCCATTATTTACCTTGAAGGGGCTTTTCTTGCCATCGGTTTATCATGGTTCGTTGCTGTTCTGTTTTTAGCTTGGATTTCATTTGTTTTATAGCTTTTGTTGTTTCGTCATCTTTCTATGTCAGATTTTGGGTGATGCATCCTAGATTCTGTCATTATTTTTCATGTTTTCCTATCTATTTTGGTCAGTTCATTTAGTGTCCAGTTAAGGATATTGTAGCTGTAACTTATAACTGAGACAGCTAAAGTGTTAATACCTATTATCTTGTTTTTAGCATTGAGCTCTGTTTTTAGTATTGATCTAACTCGTCTATAATATTCTTTTGTTATTTTCTCTTTCATTTGTGTGTGTTGTGTCTTATCTAGTTCATGGATTCCTAAGTATTTGTAAGTTTGGCTTTGGTCTAATTCTTTTATTTCATTGGTTTTATCTAGTGTGATGTTACTACTCTTAACTAGTTTTCCTCTTTTCATGGTTACTTTGGCGCATTTTTTGGTAAATCCATGAACTGTCTTTAATAGTGTTTCCAGCTGTTTGTCATTTGCAGCGTATGGTTTTAGGTCATCCATATATAAAATGTGGCTGATCGTTTTACCGCAACATTTATATCCGCATCCAGTTCTATTTAGCATATCAGATAGAGGTGACAGTGCCAAGCAGAAAAGGAGTGGAGAGAGCGTGTCTCCCTGGAATATTCCTCTTCTAATGGGGATGGCTTTGGTTTTCATGAGTCCCTCTTTTGTTTGGAGCTGTAGCACGGTTTGCCATTTATTCATAGAGTGCCCTATGAATTTTATAAGGGTTGGTGCTACTTTGTTAATGGCTAGTGTTTCGAGGATCCATGTGTGGGGGATGCTATCAAACGCCTTTTTGTAGTCGACCCAGGCCATACTGAGGCCTTTCTTCTTACTGTGGCTGTCTTGAGTTATGGCTTTATTAATCATTAGTTGATCTTTACAGCCAAATGAGCCTTTGCGGCATCCTTTCTGCTCTTCTGGAAACAGGTTGTTTTTGTCCAGGTGCTTGTTCAACCTTTGCGATATCACTGCAGTAAATGCCTTGTATATTGTAGGTAGACAGGTTATTGGTCTGTAGTTTTCTGGTTTTGCTGTCTCATTTGATTTGGGAATTAAGATGGTTTTCCCCTTCGTGAGCCATTTAGGCATTGTCTCTGGCTCTGCTAGCATGCTGTTAAAGTTTTCAGCCAGCTTTTTGTGCATTCCTGTTAGATATTTCAACCAGAAGTTGGGGATCTTGTCATGCCCAGGTGCCTTCCAGTTGCTTAGTCTTTGCAGTGCCTGGGTGACCTCTTCAGTTGTTATGGGGGTCCAAAGTTGCTCAGATGCTGAGTTTGTTGTTTTGATACTTTTTTTTTTGGTTGTACGTTCGCTGACCATATTTCTCTCCAGAATTCTTCCACTTCTTCTGCCGTTGGTGCTGCAGTGACTTCTATTTTATTTTTTCACAGTTCTTGGTAGAACTTTTTGGGGTTGGAGTTGAACTTTTTGTTTTATTCAAAGAAGCGCTGGCGTTTCTCGTACCGGCGGATCCTTTGTGCTTTGGCAAGGATATCTTGCTTCAGCTTTTCTTTTATCTCAGGTAAATCTTTTTCTGTGATGTTACATTTGCGGAGTATTTTTGTTTTCTTTTTGTTGCTCAGTAGCGTTGATTGTCTACTGATTTCATTAAGAATCGACAGATCTTTTCTCATGTTTTGTATTTTGTTTTGGATGTTATTTATCCACAGGGTTTGTTTGGGTGGTGGTACTCCTGTTTGGATGGGTTTGAGTGAGTATCCAGCTTCTTTTGTGGCTGCAGTGGCTGCTGCGTATACTAAGTCATTTAGCTTAGTGATATCGCTTTTTGTTTCAGTGGCTATTAGTTCAGTGACGGCTAGGTTTATGCTGTTTATAATTGGTGTTGTTGTTTCGTCTATTTTGATTTTTGGGAGATATGGTCGGTGGTCCATTTTGAGCTCTGTGGCTTTTAGTTCTTTGATTATTTTACTTTTTATTTTATCATAATCATTAGGCTCCTCTTTGTTGTTTCTAGGTTTTAGATTTGTGTCGCTTTCTTTCTTATTTTTATATGTTTGTGTGTATTATTATGCATCCTTACGGTCTGGGATTGTTATTTCCCTTCTATATTTTATATGT